>NC_090440.1:267445425-267746076 GCF_031143425.1 Pleurodeles waltl
ATATTTTTTACACATTGTTATTTGCAATTAGAAGATCTTTTTAATTTGAAGAAACAAATGACCAAAAGGGTTAAGGGAAGCTGAGGGGAGGGTGATACTGTGGTTGATACTGTGACCATGTATTATAAGAAATAAAATACCCCCTACTGTAGGTGAAAGGCTATTTGAAGTCGCCGGTGTTCAATGACCTTATAAAGCTCTCCTGCATCATCCCTCCACTTGGTTACAATACCTTTCAATGACTTTCAATATTTCCTTGACATAATGAAAACTGTACTGTATACAAGTTTAACAAATAAATGCCTGCAAACCCTGGAAAAAGTGTCTGAACCTTACAATATGTGGTCTAGTTGTGGCATTACTACACACCTGTAAAAATACAATGACGTCACTATTTTACCATTAACAGATAAAACTACCTCCTTTGATAGTTGAACAATTGACTACAAATGGAAATTATGTTAGGAAATGAATAGAAAACCCCAATAAAGCAAAAACCTCCAACAGTTATCAGTATTATATATGTATAGCTTATACGTCTTTGTGAGAGACCAGCATGACCACTAAATAATCCTTTGCTGTGTCAGTTTACCCACACCTTTTCTATTTCCCAGTCAAACAAATTTTTAACAGTTAGTTCTCAAAGTGATAAATATTTGCAATATTTTGGCAAATGCCAGATGATGAAAGAGGTCCAATGTTGTTTTTTGAAGAAGAACATATTGGGGAGATTAAGGGCCATATTTATACTTTTTGACGCAAAACTGCGCCGGCGCAGTTTTGCATCAAAAATATTACCGCCGGCTAACGCCATTTTGGTGCGCCTTGCAGGTGTCATATTTATACTTTGACGCACGGCGGCGCAAACCACAGGTGGGAGTCATTATTTTTGACACACACCCCAGCGTCAAGTCGTAAAGCAAAACGACGTTAACGTGGCGGAAGTGACAGTGGGTCGATTTACGACCCCGCAAACCGGATATGAGCCGTTTTTTGACTCAATAGCGTAAAAAAAAAATGCGAACACTGCCATTTCACCAGAGGAGAGCCAAAATGGATCCCTGATGCCACTACAGACCCCAGGAAGATGACAGCAGACCAGGAACCAGCCAGGAGGACCCACACAAGACCCAGGACACTTTTAAGAAGAAAATAAAGTGTTGCTTCAGTGCAGAGGAGCAGGAAATTCTGGTTAAAGAGGTGACGGAACACCAGCACCAACTGTTTGTCACCTCAAAGTTGCCAATCAGTAGGAGAGAGGCTATATGGCAACAAATTGTCGACAAGATTAACAGTGTGGCTGAAGTACGCAAAACTGTCATTGAGTGCAAGAAACGCTGGCATGACTGCAAGCGCAGGACCAAGGAAAAGATGGCCAGGAGCAGGAAGGCAGCACTGCAGGCTGGAGGGGGGAGTCCAGCACACCAGGAGGGCCTGGACCACATGGAGGAGATGGTCACAGCCGTCATCCCTGAGGAGATCGTCACAGGGATTCAAGGACAGGACAGCGCAGACTACCACGAGACAACGCACATGCAGGGTAAGTCGCATGGGGAATTATAATGCAATAATGTCATCTACAACCGGGGGGGATACCGACCACAAAATGCATGGAAGTCATCTTATACATGGAGTGGCATGGGTAAACGGGCATGGCAGGGGGGCATGGCCCATTCTGGGAAGACCTGGGGCACACCATTACACAACACCAACAACAGTCCCATGGGGGCATGCTGTCATGCCAACGATGGAGCAAATCGAAAGCCATGCCAGGAGGGAAGGCCACAAAGTCAAACTGACATCCCAGCACACGTCAGCCACCATACCCCCTACATAAACAAGGGCCCTATTAACAACCTCCAGCCATAACGACAACTGGAATGTAACTGCAACAACAGTTGCCACTACCACCTCTGCTCTGTGTGCAGCTCAAGTAGCCAATGGCAGTAACCTCCCCATGGATCATACACACCTAAATTAGAGGGATGAGGATTACAAGTTAACAATCCCCTGAAACAAGACAAAGGCCCCAGTACTCTCAAATGTCAATGCCCTTAGTTGTCGCTAACATCAGCCAATGTAAACAACAATAGGAGCTACCTAGCACTAAGGACACACCCATGCTGCATATGTCAGGGTCCATCATGTGCCTGGGTAACAATGCAACATCCCAAAATGTCATACTGCTCAGACAACAGCATTGAGGGGGGGACACACTGGTCACTGAAATACACCTGCACAGTCAGAGGAGGAAATATGACACTGATACGATTAACAGGGCAATCCATTGTAACACACATTCCCCAACATCAGCAGTACACATTACCAATGTCAACATCCATATCAGATCATAACATTGCCATGCATAGGATATGTCACATGTCAAATACATTTAAGTGGATGTGAAAGATCAGAGATTGGGCCAGGTCCAGATTGTTAAGTGTTTTGCCAGGGCCATCAGAACACCCACAGTAAGTGAAAGGTCTCACCATGAGAATGGATGTAGACGGAGTCTTGAGTAGGACAAGAAGGTGGCAATTTTCTAATTGGCCTAAACCACCACCTAGAGGCGATTATGCTGACAAGTCAAATAACTCAAAAACAAGATCACAAAGTGAATTCATCAAAAGGCAGACACGTCACATCAAAATTGCCACAACACAGACACACTAATTGTACCCTGTTTCACTGCAGAGGAAGATGGATCTCCTGCCGATATGCCTGTCCCAGATTTCCCTGATGACATGGATGATAAGCTGATAAACATTCCCCAGGAGACTATCCAAAAGGTCCTTGAAACCCTCCAGACCCCACCTTCAGTCACAAGGAGGAGCACAGAAGAAGCAGCCATTGCAGAGGATCCACCCACCACCCCAATTGTAAGATCTGCCAGCTCCAATACAGCTGAGGACTCAGATGACACTGGCACCAGCTTTGAGAGAACTGTAGTTGGAGTACAGCGGGAGCTGGCCAAGGAGGTGCGGGTGGGGATGCAAAATATGGCATCCAGCCTTGAGGGGATGCGTTCATGCATGATGTCATCTGCAGATCAGGCAGCAGCTATGCAAGCCCTAACATCTATCTTGCAGGAACTGCAGAAAACCCAGAAGGAAATCAGCACAGCTGTAATGCAGTTGACCCAACACCTACAACAGCAATCCTGTCAACGCATGCACGAATGCAACATTGAACCCCTCAGGGCCGCCCTGGCTGCCTACCATCGTGATGTGGCTGCTATTCTCAAGAACCAGCAGGCCCTCCTTGCAGCAGTACTGCCCTTAAGACCTTCACAGGGAGCAGCGACTGGGATGTCTGACACCACGTCTTCTAACACTGAGGTGTGTGTTGCCCCTTCACAACCAACAACAACAAGGACAGAGGAGGCAACACACACATCAGAAGAAGAAGATATGGAACAGATCACATTCACAAGCAAAATGACCCGGAAGCACTAGTCCCTGCCACATGGCCAATGTTTACCAAGGTCCTGCACTTTGTAACTTGCCAATCTTGCAACAACTGTACTCAAGCACTGTTCTGCAAACCACTGTATATCTTGTCACCCAGCCCAGTGATTGTCTCTCTCCTACTCATTGGCAAATTCTGTCCCTCTGCACTGTCTGAAACAGCAACCCCAGCATGTCAAAAGCATTTTGGTAACCCCTTGTGTTGGATCACAATGTAAGATGTCACTATAATGGACTCACAATCATGGACAATGTACAGATAGCACTACAGCACTTTTCAATAAATAGCACTTACACAACAAATCTGTCGCTGGATAATGTGACATATCAACTGTGCAGTAGATAACTGAAAAGTGCCTACTGTCAAATTACATAGCTTGTCAATACAACTGTCCTGATAATATGTAGTCAGAGAAATCTGCACAGTGCCCATGATTGCATCATACTCTGCCCATCCCGAGGGACAAATTGGATGAAGTGAGAAACCATACACCATAATGCTGTGTTTGACAGAATAATGCTTCCTCAGGGGATAACTAAGTCATCAAATAGTGGCCGCAAAATGTGGTCAACATGCAAATATAACACACATAACATGGCACACTAATCTAAGCAACCACTACTAAAACTGCATAAATGAAGGTGTCTGAGTTTACATACAAATAGGTAATCATGCTGAACTGTGTCACAATTAATGTATGAGAGTCAAGAATACAAGAGTGCCAATGAGAACTCATCTTATAAGGGCATCCTTGATCATCACACTGCAGTCAGACCTAAAACTGTTTCCCCAATACCAAGTCTGGAACCACTGTTTGTGACGTAGAAAACACACTTATCAACCAAAACACAGTATCATCCATATTGACTGTGATTCGTGGTTGCAACGAAGCGTCGACACTTTGCAAGGTAGCTCTGGGCTAGCTGCCAATCGTACAGCTCAGTTGGGATTTGTTTGTAGCATAAGACACAAATGTAATAGTACCAAATTTATGTACATTGAATCCAAACCCACGATCAAGTACCATTCAATACATACTATTAATGGTTAACCAAATATTTATTACATGCTAATAACAATAGAGGAAACTGAGGGAAAAATCTTACATACCCTAATCTACCCTGACTACTCATTACCCACAACTGTCCCTAACTAACCTAAGCTACACTTATTTATCACATGCAACAAAACGTTCTAAACATCTACCCCCCACCCCCCTTATGAGACGGGACACATGGAGGACAACACATACTAACCTAAACACATACTATACTATCCTAAACAAAAATATATATTTTCTTTTTTTAATGATTTTATTTTTAATTTAAACACACAAAAATCCCAACATAGCACCTCACCCACCCACCCACACACTTAATAAGTAAAAATAGAAAGAATCAGGACCCCACACCCACTAACACTAACCAAACTAACAGCCTATACTAACCTAACACTAAGCCCCCTAAGCCCAGTAACTATAAGAACAAGGAAAGTGGAGGGAGGGGAGGGAATCATGTCCATCAAAAAATGTCTAGAGGTTGGCCCTCCGGCAGGTCCTCTTAATAGACTTAACACGCCGGTTAATGTGGCGCACATCCCGGCTCAGGTGGCTCAACTTTCGTTCCATTTGGTTGAAGGCTGCAGGGTCAACAGATGGAGCTGTGGCAGTCTGGGTACCGGTGGAGGAGGTCTGTGTTTGTGTGGTGCCAGGCCTAGTGGGCTGTCCTGCACCGGTGGCAATGCTGGGGCCTGGAAGTCCAGCAGATGTAGGACCAACAGTCCCAGCTGTGGGTGGGGCCACCTGGCTTGGATTGGTGGTTGTGCTGGTGGTGGCTGTGGTGGGCAAAGTAGGGCCACCCTGTGGGAAGGCTCTCCATGCCCCGGACTCCCGTTCCTGGCGATATCGCCGGGCCATCCTCCTGAACCCCGACTCCACCAGCAGGATGTGCTGGTATCTCATGGCCCGGCGCTGTAATTTACGGACCTGGTCTGGGGTCATGTTTGCAGCTGTGAAGACAAATGTAGATATTCTACATTAGTATCTGCATTGTGTGAAATGGCACAAGAAGTTAATCAGACAATACATCTACTGTACTTGTAACCGCTCATCTCACAATACAGATCATTGAATGTACCTGAGGAAGTACATGGCAGGCCAGCCTACAAAGGTCACATCACACATAGCATATCCATAACCTACAAGATGGGTAACAACTGGCTTTGACTTGCAATCTGAATTCTGCCAGTTATCAGATAAGAATCATGCTTCATATCCTCCACCAAGACCTGGGCTACAAATGTCAGTGTACGGAAAGCAAAGCTAAAGCCACATGGTCTGCAAGTTGTTACTGGACTTGCCAGTATAGTACCAAGTGCCATACCTGAGTGTGTATACTAGGTTGCAACCAAACCGTCACTTATTCCCATGCATGTGTAACATACTGGTAGCATCAGTACTAGGTACCCCATTTACAAACCCATGCCCATGTTTGAGGGTGGGGGGGTGGATAAACAACTATCAATTTCCAACAACATGTACACCGAGGAGTGTATAGAAAACTCCACATGTGTTTGGCTCTACACACACACCACAGGTAAGGCCTATCAACAATAAGGAGTCAGCAAGCCCTAGACCAATCATAGGGCCACACATGTCAGGAAATGCAGAACTTGGTACACAACATATACTTCCAGTAAGGCCTGACTTACATCAGACACAGAGTTGCAAGAACACCCATGAGCATGAATTACATGCACACCTAGGCCATTGCACTCTAGTTCCACATACTTGTAGCACTACATGTGGAAGTACATGCTGCTAGGAGGTTCTACCTACTGTTTCATAATTCCGTAGGTAAATAGGGAAGCAGATGTCTATTGGAAAGCAATTTGCCGTACCAATCTTGGAGAATGTGGGTGTGACAGGCTGACTAAATCGGAGCTGACTTCCAGTGCGACTCTTGTTGATTCAAGTGTCATCCACATGACTAACCCCTGTACTCACAGTGGGGCCTACAGGAATGGCCTACAATCCCTACTTAATACCATTGGATACGCATTGGCCAACTCAAAACATGTGAGAAACTGAATTCCCACTCATGGAACAAGAGAAAAGCTTGCCCAACGCATCACACCTTGCTATGCGTTCAACACACACGAGTCCATAACCAGCAAACACAACACATAACAGACATATCAACACTTACTGGAGTGGTCGGGGTCCTCAAATGTCGCCACCTCTCCCACAGTGTAGGGTGCCGGTCCACCTGTAAGGTATGCAAAGAAGAAATGTGCTCAAAATATGTCCACAGTGCAACCATTTCATAATCATATACAATGTGTAGGTTGAATAAGGAAATGGCAGCCATTCAGACATGATGGTACTGGATCTGATATATCACGGCCAACTTGTACATAGCATGGGTCTCCTGTGACAGTTACACACATATCTGCACACATACATAGGCCCTAACTGTCATGTGGTTGCAAACATGCCCCGTAATTGGTAAGCAGAAAAAAATATGGAGTGTAATCATCTCATCATGTGCATCCAAGAGAGACATCCAAATCCAGGTTACTTGAGGACTGCATTACCAGTCAAACATGCCTTGTGGCCATGACACATTAATGACACATAGGTACAATGTACAGAGGGAGGGGCAGGGACTTTTGTAAGCCCCCCTGTTGTTACTTTTGATTCAATTGATGTGGCCCAGCTATGGTGATTTGCACCAACCATGGAGATGTAAAGCCATGTGCATACACATGGACTTCCATCCATATTTGGAATGTGGCACAACTAACTCCAACAAACATTCTAGGATGTTAGCTGAGGGCACCTTACACCTTTTCACAATGTTTTCAAATCCATATCTGAAAGGTATCCAAAAAGATCAAGAACACAATAATCCCAAACATTCATAGTACTTCCGTGAACGCTTTCCTTCCACACTCACCAGACTCACATGAGATATATGTCTGAGCCACTTTGCTATTATCAATTGACGTGAAGGCAGCACTCATTTTCACCATCATGTAGTCATTTTTAAGTCAGTCTAGCTATTGCCTCAACACATTTAGCCAATATATTGGTACATCTTTACTTCTCTGTCAATAGTACCCTATATAGTCATGATTGGCTCCTATTTTGTTTGGTTTTCTGACAAAAAGGCCGCACCAATTTACTTCATGGAAAAGTATCCTGTAAGTTTGCTGAGCACGTGCTACCTGACAGCTAGCAATTGTGATCCTTGCCATAGTGCATCAATTATCCCTTTATGTTTCCCCAGCATTACACACAGTCAGCAAGTTAGCTGGCAGACATTGTACAAATCCTTTTATGTCACTACAGAGCATTTAATTGTGCACATTTACATGATTAGTACTCACCAACAGTGCCACCAATCATGATTCCCAGGTGGTCCAAGAGATCCCTGGTGATGAGGTCAGCCCACCGGTGCTTCAGCTGGTGGTCACTCCTCTGGCTGGCATACACACGCTGCAGGTGATGCAGCACCTTTCCCCACCGGATTCTGCACGCCTCTTTTGGATACCCCTGTATCACCCTGCCCCCTGCCTGGATCATGAGTGGCAAGAAATGGCATACAAGCCAGATGAAGCCCCCCAACTCCTCTTCATCCTGCCAAGACGTGGCCTACCAGACATACTTGAAAAGTTAAAGGGAATAGGGGTAAAAGAAATAGAAAAGGGAAAAGGGTGAGAGTAGGGGTACAAATACAGATGAAAAGTAAACTTAACCACTAAAAGAGCCCAACTATGTCACGACTCACGTGCTGCTTGCGCCTGGAATCTGCAGATCTCGTGGCGTGGATCTTGAGTGTTCGGCTTTGGCCCAAAAAGGGGCGACTCTTTCTGGTAGCCACGGTGCTGTAGGCAATGGAAACGCCAAGAACAGACCGTGACCTTCAGAAAATAGCGCCAGAGGGAAAAAAACCTTCCAAAAAAGGGGAAAAAACCTCCAAACAGAATGATTCCTGAAAACAAGAACAGAAGAACGGGAATCAAAAAGTACTGAATTCAAATAACACAGAATTGGCGAATTCCAGAACCAAAAGGTAAGGAAATCAGGAGCGAAGACACCATCTGAACAGAGAGTGTTGCAGCGCAAAGAAAAGAAGAAAACACCTCCCTTAAATACCAAAAAACAGGAAGTGACCCACAGGAAGAAAAAGGACACCATCTTAGATAGGGAAAAGTAGATAGAACAGCATGGAGTAGAAACCATAGAGAATAGGGAATGAGGAATGCTGGGAAGAAAAAGGTAACCTGGGAAGGGGCAAAAGACATAAAGGAAAGTGCAACAAAAAGACCCAGGAAAGAAGAAAGAAGAAGGAGCAAGAACAGGTAAGAGGGGTCAGGAGACCCCAACAATGCGGAGAGAGAGAGCATAGCGAGGCCCCATGTAAGGTCTGGGGCCTCGAAAAGTGCAGGAAAGGCTCGGGGCGCGCCGCGTCTTTGGAACGCGATGCGCGGCCCGAGCCGAACGCCCGGCTTGTGCCGAACGCTCAGCTCGCGCCGCGCGGTGCGGCGCGACAGTAGGTCCCCCTCCCGAAGGCCCCGGTTTGAGAGGAAATAAATGGTGAAAGCGTTGAATCAGAAGAGGAGCGTGAACAGAAGATGCATCTTCCCAAGAACATTCACTGAGAGGATAACCCTTCCAATGAATCAGATACTGCAGACGTTTGTGAGAAAGACGAGAGTCACAAATTTCCTGAACCTCATATTCAGGAACATCATCCACTAAGACAGGAGGAGGACAAGAAAACTGACGAGAGTAAGGGTCAGGCACATAAGGTTTGAGCTGGGAGACATGAAAGACTGGATGAATCTTCCACGTATGAGGCAAGTGAAGACGGACAGTGACAGGATTAATCAACTGGAGAATCCGGAAAGGCCCGTAGTAGCGAGGTGTGAACTTGTTCTGAGAAAGACGTGAGGGTAAGAATTTGGAAGAAAGCCAAACTTTATCTTGCAGATGGTAGTCCGGAGTGGACCTACGCTTCTTGTCTGCTACTTTCTTCATATATCTCTTGGTGTGTAATAGATTGGATCGAATTAGTCTATGGATTTGTAGAAGTAGTTTGGAGAAATAAGTGATAGCGGGCAGGGGAGAGGGAGACCGAGAAGAAGTAGGGAAAGAGGTAGGATGAAAGCCATAAGAACAGAAAAAAGGAGTGACCTTGGAGGCACTATGGACAGAATTATTGTAGGAAAATTCAGCAATAGGGAGATAAGTGTTCCAGTTGCTTTGGGTAGAATTGCAAAAACAGCGAAGGTATTGCTCTAATCCTTGGTTCAGACGCTCGGTCTGTCCATTGGTCTGAGGATGGAAGCCCGATGACAGGGCTCTATTGATATTAAGTGTTTTACAAAAAAATCTCCAAAATCGGGAAATGTACTGAGGTTCTCTATCAGATATAATGGTATGTGGAAGTCCATGAAGACGGAAGATATGGTCGATGAATATCTGGCTTAGTTCTTGGGATGTAGGTAGCTTTTTCAGGGCAGTGAAGTGAGCCATTTTAGTAAAGGAATCCACAGTGACCATGATTACCCGGTTTCCTGCTGAAGGTGGTAGCGAACACATAAAATCAGTAGAGATGGTGTGCCATGGAGTTGGCGGAACAGGCAAAGGCTGGAGTAATCCTGCAGGTCTGGTACGGGGGAATCTTGACTTGAGCGCATGTGGGACAAGCCTGAACGTATCTTTCAATATCCAGTTTCCAGGTAGGCCACCAGAAAAATCGGGAAAGAAGTTCTTGTGTGGCCTTGATGCCTCTATGACCAGCAACCGGTGAATCATGACACATTTGTAATGCTTTTTCTCTAACTCTGTTAGTAGGGAGGAATAACAGGTCTTGATAATAATAGTATCCTTGTCTCTTATGTAATAGAGGCCTTAGTTTCTCTACTTCGTGATCAGATAGGTTGGAGTATTCCAGTTGTACCTCCTCCAGAAAAGACTGAGCTACTCCAATGATCTTACTAGGTTCCAGTAAATGTTGAGATGGGGCAGGAGTACAATCTGGATAACGGCGAGACAGAGCATCAGACAGAATGTTTTGGGATCCAGGAATATAAGTAATGTAAAAATCATACTGGCTGAAGAAAAAGGCCCAACGAGCTTGACGACTATTCTGGCATATGAAATTTCGTAAACATTGTAAATTACGGTGGTCTGTTCTCACCTCAAAAGGCTCCTTGGAACCCATCAGAAACTGTCTCCATTCTAGGCAAGCTGTTTTCAGAGCCAATAA
This sequence comes from Pleurodeles waltl, assembly GCF_031143425.1. NCBI lineage: Eukaryota > Metazoa > Chordata > Amphibia > Caudata > Salamandridae > Pleurodeles > Pleurodeles waltl. The sequence continues at coordinate 267,456,171 of NC_090440.1, forward strand.
TTCTCTTTCCAGTACTGAGTAATGTTGTTCTGCTATAGAGAGTATATGAGACAAATAGAAAACAGGATGTTCAAGACCATCATCCTCTTGTTGTTGAAGTAAGACGGCTCCAATGGCTCTTTCAGAAGCATCGGTAACTACAATAAATTGTTTGTTAGTATCTGGATGTCTTAGGATGGGAGCTTGAGTGAACGCCGTCTTTAAATCTTGAAAGGCTGTTTCGGCCGCCTTAGTCCAGACAAACCCTCTTGTTAAATTTTCCTTCTTTAAAGTGTGAGTTATATGGCTAGTCTGTTTTGCAAAGTCTAAGATGAATTGCCGATAGAAGTTCGCTAATCCTAGAAAACATTGTGTTTCTTTAATAGAAGATGGAGAAGGCCAATCTAGAATAGCTTGTACCTTTTCTTGATCCATAGCTATGCCGGTGGGACTTAAATGATAACCCAGATATTTGACTTCCGTCTTGTCAAACTCACACTTTTCTGGTTTGCAAAATAGTTGATGTGCCCGGAGTCTTTGAAGGACTTGTTTTACAAGGGAAGAATGGAGTTCGGGATTTCCAGAATAAATAAGAATATCATCTAGGTAAATTACAACTGTCTGGTTCAGAAGATCAGAAAACACTGAGTCCATAAATCTCTGGAAGATTGCGGGGGCATTAGTGAGACCAAAAGGCATTACTTTGTATTCAAAGTGACCAAATGGGGTCCTAAAAGCTGTTTTCCACTCATCTCCTTCTTTAATGCGTAAAAGGTGGTAGGCTCCCCGTAGATCTAGTTTGGTAAACCGTTGAGCCCCTCTGACTGCTTCTAGAATATCCCTGATGAGAGGCAGAGGATAACGATCTTTAATAGTTATTTTATTCAGGCCTCGAAAATCCAGGCAAGGGCGAAGATCCTTTGTCTTCTTGGGTACAAAAAAGAGAGGAGCCCCGGCCGGAGAAGACGATGGAACAATAAGACCACTCTGTACATTTTCTTCCAAATACTCTTTTAGTACTTCTTTTTCAGGTTCCGTGAGGGAATACATCCTTCCAAAAGGAACGATAGTGCCAGGTTCCAAGGGAATAGCACAATCGTAGTCTCGATGAGGAGGTAACACAGGTCTGGATGGTTTTTGGAACACATCTTGAAACTCCAAATAGTGTTCAGGGACTCCTTGGACTGTATTAATGGAAGAACCGGTGGTACCTTCCGTAATTATTGATCTCTTAGGTGACCATTACTTGTCAGAAGCAAAACAGTGCTCGTGACAAAACTGTGAAGACAAGGAACCCGTCCGAGTTGCCCAATTCACATACGGATTATGTCTGATGAACCACGGAATTCCAAGAATGATGGTATAGTTGGGGGATGTTATGAGATCAAAGGAGATGTGTTCTTGATGGTTACCGATCTGTAAACTCAGCATCAGGGTAGTTGTATCAACTGGACCCGAGGATATCAAGGATCCGTCCACTGTGTGTACTTGTTCGGGAATTTCCTTAGGTTGTGTAGGAACTTGTTGAGTAGTGGCCCACTTCTTATCCATATAAATACCACTAGCTCCACAATCTAGTAATGCCATAGTTTTTTCTTGACGGCCGTCAGGAAATTGTAACATGACTGGTACTATGAACAAGGATGTTGTATTGTAATTAAAGGAACTGATGGAAGGTATAGCTGATAATCCCGTCCCCTCCCTTCTTACAGAGGACGGGAAGTGGCGTTTCCCGATGGCCTTGACGGACGTACTGGACAGGTATGAAGCATGTGGCCAGCAGAACGGCAGTACAGACACAACCCTTTCTTTCGCCTGTCTTCCCGCTCGCTAGAGGAGAGAGGGCCTCGAGTAGTATCCACCTGCATGGGTTCTCCTTCGATGTCTCTAACAGGAGGGCGAGGTTCCTCGGAACGATGCGGATAAACTTGTGAAGTGATTGGTTGGAAAGACCCTCTACTCCTTCTCTTCTCCGATCTCCGTTCCTGAAGGCGGTACTCGATGGAAAGGGCTTGATCCATCAGGCCACGAAGATCTTCCACTCTGGTGGAATGTACTAATTCATCCTTTATTTCTTCTTTGAGTCCTCTACGAAACAAAGTCACCAAAGTACGTTCCACCCAGGTGGTCTCTGCCGCTAGCTGACGAAAACGTGTTATGTATTGAAGGACATCTTGTGAGCCTTGTTGAATGTCGCATAAGGCTTCTTCCGCTGAGGCCTCCAATCCAGGACGACTAAACATTTGTTTGAAGCGATTCACGAAGGCGGAATAGTCCGACAATACCGGATTGTTGGATGATACCATCGGGGTTGCCCTGGCCAAGGCAGGACCGGATAGGGCACTGATGAGATAACCCACCTTTGTTCTGTCATGGGAGAATTGGGTGGGTCGGAAGGCGATGTACACCGTTAATGAATCAAGGAACTCACGCAGTTTGGTTGGTTCACCGGAAAAACGATGGGTAGAAGCGGAGAGCGTCGGAACATCACCACTGCGGAAAGCCAAAGCCTGTCGTAACGCAGCATTCTCACTGCGTAGTTGTTGTAATTCTTGAGCTTGTTGCTGAATCGTCGTCAGGAGAGATTGATCCGGATCTGCAGTGGCCACCACTGTGTCATCCATGGTGTTTGAAGACGTCGGGATGGTTTGGCGCTGCAATCTGTCACGACTCACGTGCTGCTTGCGCCTGGAATCTGCAGATCTCGTGGCGTGGATCTTGAGTGTTCGGCTTTGGCCCAAAAAGGGCCGACTCTTTCTGGTAGCCACGGTGCTGTAGGCAATGGAAACGCCAAAAACAGACCGTGACCTTCAGAAAATAGCACCAGAGGGAAAAACCCCTTCCAAAAAAGGGGAAAAAACCTCCAAACAGAATGATTCCTGAAAACAAGAACAGAAGAACGGGAATCAAAAAGTACTGAATTCAAATAACACAGAATTGGCGACTTCCAGAACCAAAAGGCAAGGAAATCAGGAGCGAAGACACCATCTGAACAGAGAGTGTTGCAGCGCAAAGAAAAGAAGAAAACACCTCCCTTAAATACCAAAAAACAGGAAGTGACCCACAGGAAGAAAAAGGACACCATCTTAGATAGGGAAAAGTAGATAGAACAGAATGGAGTAGAAACCATAGAGAATAGGGAATGAGGAATGCTGGGAAGAAAAAGGTAACCTGGGAAGGGGGAAAAGACATAAAGGAAAGTGCAACAAAAAGACCCAAGAAAGAAGAAAGAAGAAAGAAGAAGGAGCAAGAACAGGTAAGAGGGGTCAGGAGACCCAAACAATGCGGAGAGAGAGAGCAGAGCGAGGCCCCATGTAAGGTCTGGGTCCTCAAAAAGTGCAGGAAAGGCTCGGGGCGCGCCGCGTCCTTGGAACGCGATGCACGGCCCGAGCCGAACGCCCGGCTTGTGCCGAACGCTCGGCTCCCGCCGCGCGGTGCGGAGAGACAAACTATCCCCAAACTAACACTACCCACCACAGACTCCCACGAACAACAAAAACACAAGATAAATGGACAAATGTAGACAAAACACAGTAGTACAATATACAGCAACAATATTTATTTCACAACTGGACTTTACAGATAGCACACAGGACAAAAAAGCACAAAATCTCAGGACACCACTCACTACACAGCCACACAGTCTAGGAGGATCATAGACTGCAAAGTGAAAGTGAAATTACACCCACTGTACATGATCTGTAAACAGGATATCCTATTACATCACTTCCTGTATGAAAAGTCCCGCCTTTTTGGCGTTATGCGTCATTTTTTGTCCACCAAAACTGTATTCGCGTCTTTTTTTTGACGCACAGGAGTGAAAATTAGCCCGCATCCACACTATAGTACATGGCCTGTACAAATATCTGGATGCGGGCTAATTTTCAATCCTGTGCGTAAAAAAAATGACGCAAATAAAGTTTTGGTAGACAAAAAATTACGCGTAACGCTAGGAACGTCAACATTTCCGTGCATTAACTGGTTTTAGGCAATTTTTCTTGTTTTTCTGTTATGTTACATTTGGGACACATCAGAGAGAGGCTGATTGAAGACACTATGGTGTTGATGGTGTATGTTCACATGTGTGACATCATACTGCAGCGGACCATGATCCGCTACTCCCTTCACAGTATTTTTACGGTTGCCTGACGCAATAGTTGGTCATAAGTGTGGCCTACATATATGTGTTGCACAAATTGTGCATGTTTGGCATAAGGAGAGGATAGTAATGTGACGCACATATGTACAATACCTAAATGCCTTTGTCGCAAAGTGTGTTCTTTGCCAATTAATGTATTTGTTGACCAAGTGTGTGTGTATCACATGAAGCATATTTGTACATATGCTTGTATGAATGTGACGTCCATGTGTCCAATCCTTAGATGCAAGTAATTGTGGAAATGAGAGAGGGCATGTGTTAGTCATACATGTAGCAACATCCGTAAAGTGGACTTCCAAGATTTAGGGTCACGTAGACACTACATGTGACATAGCATGCACCAGATAGATGGCAGACGCTTGTTCATGTCAATGGTCCACATTTTCTACATCCTATGTCCTAGAGTATTGGTAACAGCTTCCTAGGCACTAGTTGGTGAATCCCACAGTGAGTCATACACATGCATTGAGGAAGTGGGTTCCATGTTGTTTGCACAGACAGACAAGGGTGAATCTCAAATGTATGATCACACCACAGTTGAGGCCATAGAAGTGAGCCCCAACTATCGAGTGGCTGTGGTGGACCAGCATACAAGACAGCACGTGTCCACATATTTCCAGTGATCAATTGCACATAGGTGTTTTGTTCATGTGTGTGGTCCAAATATGATCCTGTATATTGTTTGGGGTGTAATTTGTCACAGTTCAGTCCAGGACTCATTATGAGTCAGTGGCAGCTATTCCTGTATCTACTGAGTATCCTTGGTTGATCAATGTGAGTAAAGTGAATGTGGACCTAAGAACCTACATGGGGATGGTCCCACCCTGTCACTAAAGACGTGTAATGAGACAGTCAACAGGGCAACCTTGGTGTGCTGAGTGAGATACTGTCTCAGGTGTCATGTTCCGGCAGGTGTCATTACAACATTTGTACACAGGTTAGCCTCTCCAATTCCCACTGCATCTGGGAACATCATAGCCCCTGTGCTGATTATTCTTGCAGCTATTCACCACACATGGCCCATCACTATGTTGTGAGCACTGTGATTCTGTGTGTGAACTGTCATGGTCCTGACATGTGTGTATTTTTCATGGACGTTATCAGAGGTTGCTGGTTGTGCTGAAAGCCCTGTACCCAATCCCTGCCTACGACCCTGGGACACTGTCACACTTTGTCATTCAAGCATAAATGCGACCCAGACAAGGGATGGGCCATGAATTTTGCTTTTCCCAGAGGATTTAACTCAAATGGTACAGTTAAAAGGCAGATGATGCTATCCAATGTATTTGTGTATGCATTGAAGAAGCCCATGCCCAATACCCCCTGATGAATGAGAGGTTTGCTAAGGCAAGTGTGGTACATATGTAGACACAGGGATACTTTAGTGTGACGCACAGACAGATGCCAGTCAGGCTGACAGAATGCAGGGTGATTCAGGATCCAGCAATTTGACAAGTTACATAATCAGTGGTCTGACTCAGACTGTTTGGAGGACAAACTAGAGAGTTGACATGTCAAACTTTGTATGTCCTTTGCTTTTGAAGGTGACAAATGAACTCAAGGGCTGTGTTACACAGCTTAATTAGTATCAATGCTTAACGGTGTAATTGACTAAATGGAAACTCCTATGCTGTTCCAAGCATCAGCAGGGGCAGTACTTTTTATAATGGGTGGTGTGCATGGAGGTGATCACAGGTGTGGGCTGCATCTGTTTCTCACCAGTCCTGTAGGTGAGACTTGCATTCTAAGGGCAAACATACATTTTCACACTGGAAGCAATCTACATGTGCTAAGAGGGCTTTGAAACTAGAAGCCAGTATATAAATTAACCTGACGTCCATGCAGTCAGAAGTTCTATGACAATGTCATACCATAGGAAAGGGTGTAGCACACTGGATTGCTAATGTTGGTCTGTGTGTGTAGAGGAGGGAATATCAGGGTACACATCTTAGTATTCCAGGGACCTCTTCCGACAGGTGGGTTGTGACCAGGTGCATGGGTGTGTCAGGAGTTATGAAATGGGCTGACATGTACATGGGATGTCATGTGTGCAATGCTGCTCATATGTGTGGCACATGCGCTGTCTATGTTCTGCTTCAATGGAACTCTGGTCACAGATAGTCCTTGCAAATACTGGATGCAGTTGGACTTACTGCTGTCAAGGGTCTGGTCAGACATTCCTGTTACTGATGCAAAAGCACATTGACTGCCTCATGTATGAGGCTTTTTTTCCCCTTATTGAGTGATGGTGTCATAGTTGTGTGCCATATGCTGCGCTGGACCTTGATTTCAACATGTATGTGTGAAATAGTTGTGGTCCTCTGCTATTGCCCTTCAAAGGAGAAATGTACATGATATATGTCATTAACAGTGTGTGTGTATGTGACCATTGTATGTTAGGCATTAAATTAGCTCTGGGATGTTCCGTGTCCTAATCAGTATCTCAGCAATGCTCCATGAGGCAACACTCTTACTCTGATAAGTAGAGATGAAGGTGTGCAAAAATGAATAGCAAGACCATGATATGGTGATTATTATAGGTGTTTATTGAAATTAGTTAACTAAAGTGGTGAAGGCGATTACATTCAAAAGAAATTGTTGACGATCTGTTGCCGCCTGCGTATACCAGCCGCTGTGTTCTCTAGTTCCCCCTCATGTTGCAGGCCACCATCCTCCTCTTCCTCCTCTTCAGGCATGTGTGGCTCTGGTTCCAGGAGGGGAATGTTCCTTTTAATGCAAATGTTGTGCAATATTGCACATGTTAGAATGATCCTACAGACCATCTCCAGCGAATATAGGAGGCTACCACCAGTGATGTCGAGGCACCGGAACCTTGACTTGAGGATGCCAAAGGTCCTCTCGACAATGCTGCGTGTCCTCCTATGTGCGTCATTGTAGGCACGCTCTGCAGCAGTACTCGGGTTGTCAAATGGTGTCATAATCCATGGCTGGATGCCATACCCCTGATCAGCTGCAAGAGAAAATGATTGGGATCATATTGATGTAGCTGGCCCTATTGAAATGACCTTTCATGGCAGTAGTTGTCTTGTGTTGTCTGTGACTCTTTTGCGTTATAATGTGGCATCATAGGCTTGTAGGATGTACCATCTGCAGTGTGTTGTTTCCTTGGCTGAACAAGTGTTTGTCTGCTAACCGTTTGTCAGCAATATGTTTTCGGATTTGCAGTACAGTGTGCCCTTCCTAGCATTGTGACTTGTGATACAGGTGTCCGTGTGTCTTCACTGGGGGTGAGATGATAGTTCCATACACAGGTTAAAATTTACAGTGTTGTTAACACGTTCATATCAATGTACCCTGGACATCCCATACCTTTAGACTTATGCAATGGATTAATGTAAAGGTCATTGGGACACTTACATTTTGCAAGGTGACTTTTGTGCAACCCACTCCACACGTTGTGATCTTTGACATCTTAACATTAGGCTGTACAGTAATTTCCGATGTGTGACAAGTTCAATGGTGACCTGAGAAACATGGCTAGCGATGACACGACCTCAGTGTGTTCCTGTCCACATGTTTCTGTCATGGTGTATGTGTTGTGTGTCCTAGAGGGTTGCTGTGCAGTGTGTATATAAGTAAGTTTTTGTACTAACCAACAAGTAGTCGATTGCCATACCGTCCATCCTGGAAGTGTTCATTGATGGTGCAGTGACGGAAGATGTATGAGTCATGGACACTCCCAGGATATTTAGCCACGATGTTGGTGATCAATCCCTGGTGATCGACTATGGCCTGCACGTTGATGGAATGTGTGTGCTTCCTGTTGCGGTAGAGGTGTTCAGTTGCAGCAGGTGGCACAAGGCGTACATGTGTGCAGTCGATTGCACCAAGGACGTGGGGGAAGCCACTGATGAGGTAGAACCTCTGTTGTTTTTCCTGCTGCTTCTGCAGTGTGTTAGGGAAGCAGATGTGGCGGGTGTCAGTCGAATGATGGCATCCAGTACTTTGGACAAAAAGGCAGAGGAAGATGGTTGTGATATTCCGGCAACCAGGGCACCAGTTGTTTGAAAAGAGCCACTTGCCAGCATATGAAGTACGGCAAGCAGCTTGGTTTCTGTTGGGATGGTGTGGGGTGTCAGCAAAGTTAGGGCCAACTGCGGTTCAATCTTGCGCAGCAGCTGCTGAATGGCCTGCCAATTCAACCGGTGCCTCTGGATGATGTCGTGTTCCCTGAGGCCCTGAAGGGTGGTTCTGGGGCGGAATATCCTCTCCTGCCTTCTGCGCTGCCTTTGGGGTCCCTGCTGGTGTTGCTGTAGCTCCTGTTGTTGCTGCTGGGCTCTGTGTCTGCGTGCACCCTGGATTAGAATCACCTCCATGGCTCCTTGTTGCTGCTCTGCTGCTCTGCTGTTTGTTCTGTGTGTTCTGATTAGATACAGGTGTGTTTGCCCCATTTTAACGCCTGCCCTGACCCAGGCGTTAATTTTTGGCGCAAATCAGGCTGTGCGTCATTTTGTGGCTCCGCCTCCCAGCCGTGCGTCATTTTTGCCATGAAAGCATAAATACGATGCACGGACGTTTAAGTCATTTTTTGGACGGGAACGCCTACCTTGCATATCATTAACGCAAGGCAGGTTGCGGCATCCAAAAAATTACGCACACGGCGGAATTTTGTTGTGCGCGGGCTCGGGCGTCAAAGTTTAAATACGGGGCAACGTTTGCGCTGAATATGCGTCAAAATATTTGACGCACATTCGGAACAGACAGAGTATAAATATGCCCCTAAATGTTTTATTTGCTTTCTATTGAACACATTTGTTTCCAGGGACATTCACCTAATTGGACACATCTTCGGACATTTGATTCTTCAAGATCATAAAATGGTCTTATTGATTGAAATCACACATCCTATCTTACCAATCTTGTGTTAACCACACAATGCTATCTTATAACAGTTTTTCCATTTTAAGGATTAGAAATATCTCTCTAAACTATTGTTTATATACTATTGTCATTATAAACGTGCTTCAGCATGTAAATCCTTGTTGAAGTTTCCTTTTTTGCCATTTTGCTGATCAGTTGCCTCAAAAGGTTCACAGTCCAGAGATGGAGCACGATTATCAGTTGAAGAGGTGAAAGGGGAGATTAACGCCACAAGACCACTGGGAATATTGTTACAATGTGTGCCCATTGGTATAGACTATAACTTCTCCCATCCCCTAGGGCCAAGGAAGTGTTTTTGAAAGCCACAAGATTTCCAGCAGAAAAGAAAGGAACATCACTTTCTCTACTCCGTTATGTGCTTCCCTCATAGCGTCATCTTCTACTTACTCCTCAGCCATGGGCACATATAATACACTTTGCTAAATGGGTGTCCCAAAAAGTGGTTGGCTAATGGCGACTGTGGCAGTTGTACATGTCTCAGAGGGTTTTTGTGAAGTAGTCACGATTCATGAAGTAGGTTGGCTTGGTGTGATTGTGCCAATAGTGCTGGTGACCACAGTGATTAAGTTTATATATATAGTTGTTGTTGGTTGCAGAGCTAACAATGCCTGTTCTAGTGTTGCAATATTTAATACAAGCAAAGCCCATATTTATACTTTTTTAGCACCGCATTTGTGTCATTTTTTTATGCAAAAGCAGCGCAAACGTACAAAATATAATTGTATTTTGTAAGTTTGTGCGGCTTTTGCATCAAAAAAACTGATGCAAAGGTGGCGCTAAAAAAGTATAAATATGGGCCAAAGTGACACAATCTAGTCCCTCAGTCATGTGGGAACCAGGCATGTGCAAATCAGCCTTGGTCCTGTTTCAATTGGAGCAGTGCGGCCTGAGCAGCCAAGCCTGGTCTTCTGTGAAAGAGACCACAAGCAACCCCAGACTGGCTGGCTCCTAGTTGGGCCTTCTCAATAGGGCACAGCTTGAGCTCTTTCACAGGCAGTGATGATGGAGCATAAATTGTAGAGGGCTGTTCTGTTTCTTCCTTGGATGTGTAGTCAGCAAATAAATAGAAAAGGTATCTTTAGTATTTTCATGAAATCAATAGATAAATACATACTAATTTAAAACCAGATTATCATTGTCCCTGTTGTGGCCTGTTGACCCACTAGAAGCCCTGGGTCTATGATAGAGGGTTAATTTATCAAATGAAAAAAATATTTCACATGAATATTATGTGGAACTGATTAACTGTACAGAGCCAGAAATGATAGGTTCATTGCCATGCATACCCTTTCCAAGGGAAATATCCTGATATTTTACACCAATCTTGAATATTTGAAATTTAGCTGCATGGGAGCTGGGGGGCAGTGTGAAAGTGATTTTGGGACCGTATGAGTGCAAGGCTGTCATTTGAGTGTTCAGTGCAGCATTATCTGGTCCCTCCAGAATGCTATAGTGGTGGCGTATGGGGCAAGCTTTGATGCTATCCACAGCCCCCTGATCCTGAAGAGCTTGATAAAGGCCCAGTGTCTTTAGGACTGTCTGGTAGTATGTGGTCTGGAGTTTTATGACCAGCAATCTCATACCCAAACAAATGTGTCCTTCAGATTTGAGTCATATCAGTCAAGTTAACACTCCGGGTGAAATATTCCAATTCATAACTAGGCACTTGGGAATTTCTTCAAGATATATTTTTTTTAGTAAGAATGTTTTTTTAATCAAATTTATTATAAGGCAAGCAAACATCAATAATTAAAGTTCAACATGAATTTTAAGCTTATGCTTTGCATTGAAACATATACATATATATGTTTTTTTGCTGTACACCACTTACCTGGTTCCTCTTCACCTTCAGCTTCTGCTCTTCCTCCAAGCCCACAATGTTGATAATGTTCATTATACTGCACACTTCTTCGTCCCAGAAAATGGCTGCAGGCTCAGGAGCAGGTGCCCCTCTAGTGGCCAGGTTCTCTCATCTGTGGCCAGAAAGCAGGTACCAAACTTGACTCTTGACATTTTGAAAGTGATTTGTCCACTGATTTACAGAATTGGGGCTTTGCGCACACAGCATTGACTTCATTAATGCTTTGTTGGCATAATATTGATCTAGATTTGGTACTGGTCTTTGACTCTGAATGCATCATTAACCATCTGTCCTTTTTCCCCACCTCCTTTGCAAGCAGTTCTAATTCTGCCTCGCTGAGCCTGTTTCTTCTGTTTCTCCATTAGCCATGCCAGATATAGAATACATCCATGGTTATTTTACGTATGGATTAGAATGGATTTTTAAGTCCCAAAAATTGTCTGCAAATGGGTGAAAAATTTGACGAGTGCTTCCTGGAACAAAATTATGATTATAAGCCTCGAACAAAAGCCTCTTCTATGCACTGACAACATTTTGGGCAGCATTCAAGTGGCACATTTCCTGTTGTTATGTGTCATTTCCTGCTGAGGCAGTGTTTCTGCTCATGCTTGGTTTTTGTTCTTTTTTCCCGGCTAGTAAAAATGCATGAAATAAAATCATGTGTGGTAATCAAGGAAACAGCAAAGTCAATCTGGTAGAACACATAAACTACTCAGAATCAAACAAATGTACTTTTTCCACAGGTGAGTTTATTGCCTTGTAACAGTAAATGGACTCAAGTGTGGCTCAAGTGATTTCCAGTGGCTGGGATTAGTTCAAGCATTCCATCCATCACCTTGTTGTTGTTGCAGTTGCCCTCTTCAGTGACACGGGTAGTTGCACCTGACTGAAGAGCCCCAATCAGAGCAAAACCAGCCTTGAGTTGCTTGAGTTCTGGTTCATGGGAACCTGGCCTGGCAGTTTGGGCTTTACTGTTCCTATAGGAGCAGGTTAAAGACTGATTCTATTATGGCTAGGTCTTAAGTTGCATAGTGTGCAAAAATAATGGACTGGAATGTGGACCCTAGTGATTGCCAGTGGCTGACATTAATTCAAGCATTCCATCCATCACCTTGTTGTTGTAACATTTTCAATCATTCTCATCTTTTATGAGCACCAACTTTTTGAAATACATAAACCAATAACATCTAAAATAAAAGTCCTTGTTGTTTCATCTTTGCTAATTTTGAATCTCTGCCATTTTAAATATTAAAGAGTCATGGAATTTCCAAGATACAAGTCAGGGCATTTCCAAGATTTCTGGGGTACAGTTGTGTAACTGGACTCAAACTAGACTCAAATGTGCTCTGATTTTTAACATTAAATCATTGTTAATTCTTGTGCCAAGCAACTATTTAGAAGAGGTTTGTGCCTTATTCAATGCATCTTCATGAGAAGTACCTTATTTAAGCAAAGGTCATTTGTAGTTTAAAATAATCCCAATCAGAAAAAAATCTTCCACACTTCTAATAATTCATCAGTTATACATCTTGTTATCCAAATACTGTTCTAACATCATGCAGATTATTTCATACTATATTTCTACCCACTGAATATACCATAAATCCCAACAATCTTCCATGACCCTCAGGGGAGCGTCTTTGCCAAATTTTGCTAATAAATATTAGTCCATCATGAAGCAAACATTTGAGAACAAGTACAGTATCTTCATTTTCCTGATCACCTCTTTTTTTTTGTTAGAGCATGTGTATATATAAACTCCTATGAGCTATCATCAAATAAAATCAATTTGATCTTTTTAACCAAAAGCAGGAACATAAAGTTGTAAAAGAAAGCAAAGTATAAGCATAATGACAGTTTTTTATATTAGGACTACCAAATTGTCCATTAGAGGAAGATATCTGTATTTTTCGGGGCGATTTTGGGATTTCCTTTTAATCCCCATATGAAAGCCCATATGAAATCCCATGCTGAAATCTGGGGAGACTGTCATTTTTACAAAGTCTATTTTAGCTGAATATGTTAGCAGATCTAAATGAAAGAGCAAATGTTACTTAAATCCAATGTAATTCAAATTTCTGAGGCCTCAATAAAAGGCATCAGCATAATTAGAAATACACATTAAGGCAGTTATCATTTCTCTCTTTGAATACTGGAGCCTGTGCACTGCTGGGCAATTTCATAATAAACAACCAGCTTCTCTGTACTTGCTTCACTAGATATTCCGACGTGTATTAAAAGGCTAAATAAATATACCTTTAGTCATGCAATAAAGGTATCATTACAACTACATCTGTTTAAACAAATAGTGAAAACCAAGATATTTGAAAGTTTGCATGCTTTATTGTTTCATATTCCCTGCAAATAACGGCAAGTGCAGATCTTAATGAAAGACACAAATTAAAGGTTACTATTTATTTAAAGCCTTAAACCAGCCCATCACAGAACAGCATCACCACAGTCCATTCAACGATACCAGTAAACCCTCCTTCCACCCTTAGGCATAGAAACATGATGCTACTTTGCCTTTAGTCACAAAATGTGACAAATTCAATACCCACATTTCAAAAATGTGATTCCATGGACCCTTAAGTATAGATTTAGCATTTTTGTGCTAAGGTCCCACCCTGAAAAAGCACCAAAATGTATAAATGGTGTAATGCAAAGCCTAACATTCACGGTCAGTCCTCAGATCTGCCCTGCAACATAGTAACTTTTGCGCAATATTTTATGAGGAAGAGATAATATGCTCTATGGTATATTATTTGAAATATTTTAATTTACAGGTATTATCACAGTGTTAGAAAATGGGTTACTGGTTGACTGGAGTGTGAGCACTGATCAGGCAGCAAAAACTATCTTATGGTAAGACATAAGCAAACCCCAAATTAACCTGTGCTCAACTCCCCGTAGTTTAGCACAGAGCAGTCATGCTTAACTTAGAAGCAATATATAAAGTATTTATGTATCACTTCAAAACATAAAACAGTGAAATCACCACACAAACAGAACCCCCATCAGGTTAGAAAAATAGAGCAAAACCTAACAAATATAACAAGACCAAAATGATTTTAAAAAACTGTCAGTATAACAGGAGTTATGACTTTTTAAAGCATAAACTGCAGTATAGCACCTAAAAGCATAAAACACCAACTGTGTCTATCTAGTCACACTGGAAAGGATCAAAGCCAAAAGTTCAAGCTAGCTGCGATGAAGCATGTGTCAGATACTCTCTCACATTAGTCACACTGAAATGTTACCTTTTCAAGTTTCTGTACACACCCATCCAGCTTCGAAATATAGGTGTTCCACTATTTCCCTTTTATCTTTTTTTTTTTTTGGAAAGCAGTTTGATGATAATGTGCAGGAGTTTTATGGTGGCTTACCTAATCAGGGAAGGAGAGTTTGTCCTCAGTCTCAGAGGGATTGCCCAGACGTTGATCAGCTAACACAATTGAGTCTTACCAATTGCTGACAACCTCTTCCTGTGCTTTTTCAGGAACAGTGTAATCTAGTGGTATGGAGTGTTGGTTTATTTTTATCCTGGTCAATCTCTCCTCATTTTCTGCCAAGACTAGTCTTTCTGACTGTGACAACTGTGCCAGCTGAACTGAAAATGAGCTCAGAAGATACACTGGCTACCTGACAAGCCAGCTATTTTATTGCCAAGCTGCTATGCTCTGGCCATTGTCACATCTTCCCATACCAATATACCCTTGGAGTTTGATACAGGTAGACCTCTTGTGGGTCATCCAGATACTTTTGGACCATTCTCTGAAAAGTCATTGGTGCTGCCACTTGCTCTACCTCTGTTGTCTTTACCTCTGCACTTGACGTAATCCCTGCCACTTAAAACCAAGCCAATTGTAGAGGTTGGGTTGGATTCCTCTGTTGCTGGTGATGATTGTGTTGGCTGTGAGACATGGGCACTGCCCTTTATAGAGGCTGAAGGTTGCAAACCAGAACATCTGTCAGGGTCTTTAACTTGTATGTGTTCTTCTTCCATACCTCAAGTTTGATCAACAAGCCAAGTGTTGTAAAGTAAACATCAACTTCTGAAAAAGGAATTAAAGTTGCATGTATTTTTCTGCAATGTCGATCAAGTATTATGCTTAAATGTACTCTTTGGAAGACCTGATCTCAAATGCAGTCATGGATTAAAAGCCAAGCGAATGATTAAGCTCTTAACCAACTTCTTTGTTCACACCGGCGAACCTTTGCACCACCATTTTTAACTGGTCCAGTAGCAGATGCATCAATGGGATTGCTTGCCTCACCACTCTGTCCTTCTTGCTAACTTTCTGTGTGAAAACCTCAAAAGGAAGTAGCACTTTTGACATTTACTTGACTAGCCCCCATCTGTCCACCTCTATTGTGATGCTATTCCCAGTTTCATCCCCTCCTCTGAAGAAGCTAGTCAGTGGTCAGTCTATACTGCTTAAAGAGATGTTGCAATATGTAGTAGGTCAAGTTTCAATGTGTTGGCACCTCCTGTATGAGGGATTTAACCAGTACTTTATTAGCACAATGAATGATCCTCGACTCTTCCTGCCTTTACAAGAATGACTGAAATGAGAGCAGATTCTTTGGCAGGTGGCCAGTATGTTGCTGACTAGGTCTTCTTTTTCAAGAAAGTCCTGCACGATCAAGGTGATGCAATGTGCCAAACACAGGACCATAGGTTTGACTATATTATTGTCATTGTACGTGGCCACAAATCTAGTTCTGAGACCTCTGGGTCGAAGACATTTAAATACCTTGCCAAGATGTTTTGAACTGTATGGAATTACTTCATGGCGAACATCATTACTGTTGCCTCCGCTGAACGTTCTTAAAACTTTCTTCAGCGTTGAGACCTGCAGATAACTGTTGCCTAACCCCCACAACAGAGACCCAGTTTGCAGTAATACACATGTAATCAGTTGCTTGACAACTGGTTTACATGTCTGCCATCAGGTGGTTACTGTGAACATTTGTCCAATTGCAGACCAATTGCAGCGCCTCATGATGGAGCGCTGTAACAGCAACTCTGGTAAAAAAGATCCAACGTAGAAGTTCCATTTTGGGCATATGGGTGCCACAAATTTGAGAAAATCCCACTCTTTCCACAGAATAAAAAGTGAGAAAGTCCAGTGCTAACATTTTATCCAGATTGCCATTGGGTGGTTGAGTTCAGTGGGCCCCTCTTGTCTAAACATGCCCATAACAGTAGCTTGAATTTTTTTTCTTTTGTGATGCCATTGATACAGATGACTCCCAGAGAGAACCAGGTGGTAGTGGACTCAATGTGCATCATAGGTAAATCACTGATGTAGTGGAGGTGTCTGCATTTGAGCCTTTTGCCATTTGGAGAATGCTGATGCAGGTGATGCTGGCACACTACAGGAAACAGGGTTGCATTATATAATGCCATCATTCTCTTCTTCCTAATGACCACTTTCTTTGTCTATCACTGTGCACTGAGCTGCTTCCCCTCTTTCATCACGCTCCACCAGCACCTATATTTTTAAGGTGCTCCTCCAACCAGATTGTGTGATGTTTTCTGAGATGGGACGCTTGGCCTACAGTACTGTAGTAGGAAACTGGCTTACCTCCACAAACATTTGTGTGGAAAATGGAGAATATTGCATTATTATCCTCCTGCTTGCTAATCATAATTTTTTTAGTGTGCCACTACCACTACCTGAAGAACTGGTGGTAGGTGGCTTTTTCATTTGCTTCTCAGTAAGGTGTACTTTAACGGTGGTAGTAGTGGATGCGGGTTTTAATGGAGGTCTTACAAATATGAAAGGCAGTGCTGGTGGTGAAACCGCATCCATCTGAGCAGGTTGAATAAGAAGGATCATCTTGGTGTCCACTGAGCCTCCCTCCACACTGACAATAACTGGCTTGTCCTCATCACTGTTGCAGTTCATAATTCTAAGGCTTTCAGGAACATTCCATTTCTCTCTTCTGTCGGGGTAGGCCTCAGACTTGATCGGGGCCCAATCCATGTGTAGATAATCAGAAGGGGGATATTGGAGAAGAAATTGGGGTACCCTTTCTTTTTCTTGCTGGAGATCATGAATCCAATGATTGAAGAGTAATATCTTGCAGCAGGAAGCTCAACGTCCTGTTATTCTCCTACTTCACAAAGAACTGTTACTGACTGCGGCTCCTGTTGTTCCCTTTCTTGCAAAAATAGGGCATTTTGTGGCTGAGATGCATCCAGTTCAGACTCACTGCTCGTTGCCATGAGCGCAGTGACTGCATAGCTGAGAGACGTGTGCTTGGACTTAGCCTTAGTTTCGGGTGGTGATGTTGATGATGCTGGATTGCTGCTCTCAGCCTTTTGCTGCACAGAGGAGTGTGCAGCAGGTACACCATGTCCTGAAAAAGGGGCAGGGAACTACACCAGCAGTGAGAGTATCCTTCTTTTTCTCCTCCTCACTGGCCACTTTCTAGACAGGCACACCCTTCTTTGGTGCCACCTTCAAGTTATTTCTTTGTCCTGGTAGTTTCTACTTAGCTTCAGAAGCAGAGGAAGGCTCAGGTAGTGTGTGTCACTGCCGGCTTTCTGTCTGGCTATAGTGTGTATGGTGAGGTCTCTTATGCACCTAAAAGCAAACAAGCAAGAAAAAATGCAGTGAGCCATGGTATTTGCAGTTTGAATCTACAGGCAAAATAATTCTTTGAGGTCACAACACAAATAATTGCCAATAGTGCATCCATTCCAAACCATAGCACCATATTTCAATAACCTACAGACCAAAAAAGTTACTTTAGGTGCCTCTAAGGCCTATGAGATGGCTGAAGTAGCTCTTGCACTGTAGGATTCCACAAATAATAATAATAATTCTAATGATGCTAATAATACTAGTAATAATAATAATAATAATAATAAGAAGAAGAAAAAGGTGCTAAGCCTTTAATTTACCCCTATCGACTAGTTTCCTTAGGTCTTCTAAAACCAATACTACCACTTATATCCACATTATTTCAGCCAGAACGATAACCCAAAGAGATGTTTTTCTCAACATAATAATGCAATTGATGAAATATATATATTTTTTAAACGGAACCCAGAAATGACAGAAAGAAAATGAATCTAAATTTGCTAAGTTCTATTTATTTTAGGATAGGTCTATTTATAGTATCTCTACCGAAGGCATGCTTTCAGAATTCTGGCACAGTACCATTGTTTAGAGAAACAGTTACAGAGTGGTGAAGGCCTAATGTAAAAGGAATAGGAAGATGCTTAGCCACTTTGTTGGGTCAGGGTCATCTTTGGAACCCAAATGGTGAACCTGTTTTAGAATCACCGAAAGTCAAATAGTAGTGATCATATCAAATTGATTAAGTCTGAGCCATTCAGAACCACTTCTCCAATAACACTATCCACATTTGAAATGTTATTGGGTCTATCAATAGTCTCACCTTAAATTTTATTCCACATTTTGTTGCCCTTGCCTTCAAAGAATGTTGAAAGACTATTAGATAGTGTTGTTGTGTAGCCATTTTAGTTATAGCTCCATGAACGTTATTTTAGCACACTAGGCCTGCTGCTGTGCACTTTAACCTAGATATATTGTATTCAGCGTTGTTTATTATTTTAACAATAGCCACATTTGCAGTCTTGTTTTATTTCTCTCTATCTAGCTGTTCTTTGAATAGACCAGCACTGGGTTCTTAAACAAGACATTTATTTCACTCTGTGCTTCTCTCAAGGTTGCAGTAAGATAGGTTGCCGATAAACGTGGTAACGCTTTGTCTCTGGTATTAATTAATAAAAACATACACATCCTTACTTAGGGACTTTTTCTCAGAACATCAGCTGTTTCATTGTAAAAACACTTCCCTGTCCCATAACCGTTAGAGGGAGATTCCAGCCAGATGACCACAACTGTATTCTGTTTGCTGAACACTTCTCTACAGCAACTTACGCAGACTTCAGACCTCTTGCTCAGGTATGAGGGATGATGTCTTCCCAGGGGAACCTGAAGGACAGAACTAGAGCTTAATATGCTGTGCTCTAATAGAGCCTAGGTAGGAATCAGTCTATCAACTCTAGTGAAAATATGGTAGTGTTATGTTTATGCTTTACTCTCATTGCCACAATTTTAATCCTGACAAGCTTCATTGTCCTGGTGTTTGCAGTACATGCTTTATTATCTAAGATGCAGTTCATTATTTAAAATCTTATTGGAACATATACTGCCTCTGCTTGTCTTTGTATATGTGAGACCAGTGTAACTGCGAAAAACGGATGTCATCTGAGTGACCACGATTTCCCTGAGGGGTCAATTGTGTCATGCGCTCAGCTGCACAATCATCCCTGCTCTTGGTGGGAGATGCTGCACTGCTAGTTAGCCAGAGCAAAACCCAGATTAGGCTGACACATGTCACCTGTAGTGGGTTCAGACTCAGTCCCCCACACCACAGGCGATTCTGCCGCTCAGATCCAGTAGTCTCATTAGAATAATGAGAGCCTACGCAACAGTGTGTTGTGGTTTCATAAAAACTGAAAGTAAGGCTTCAGGTCTTGTATTTCTCAAAAACAGTTTTTAGATATGTTAGGAAAGCCAGCAATTCTTTAAGAGAAATATCTTGTCTTAGTTTATTTTATTTTTTCTTTATAATTACCTGTTCAGAATATTTCAACTTTGCTTCTGTGTTGTTTTGTTTCCACCAAGCTCTTTTGAGAACCACGGGTTAGGCCTCTTATTTATTTATTTTTTTAATTATAGGAGAGGGGTTGTGTAAAACATTAATTATATTGTTATTAAAGTAGAGATCATCAACTTGGGATCTTTTTTCCATGGAATCCAAATTTAAAACTGCCAGCTAAAAGTGGGACTAAGCTACTAGGGAGGACATATTCCGGTTTCTTTGTCTTGCATTTATATTATTTGCATTAACATCAGAGGGATCGCTGAGAGGAATTTTGAATAGAATTGTTAAATGGTAGAATCATCCAAACTCAACAGGAATGTCTATAATAACTCACTCAATTGAACAGAAAATAGGGTTGAGTAAATTAACTGCTTTTTGAGTAGAGTTTAAATTTATAGATTGAAGATTAAACGTTTCCAATCTTGATATAAATCGCGCAGTTACACCATACTCTAGTCATAGGTTTAGATCGTCGATGGCGCTTATTGCCTTTCTTTGATAGTTTTATCAGTTCAATTTCATATGCCAACCTGTTCGATGTCACAAGGTTGTATTGTTGGCTCTAAGTATCAGAAGAAAAGTTTCAAGAGTGGATTTCAGGAGTAGAGGATCAGAATTAATTGGTAGGGATTTGCGGGCAATTATTGCTACAACGTCCCTTGTTTGGGAGAGCTATGTGTACTACATATGTTACAATAGTAAGGTGCGGATTCATCAGTCAGAGGGTGATGGTATACAGAAAGCTAAGTTTTGATCATGCATACTAAATCAAGATCGAATCCATCAAATAGGTATAGGCTCTGATCCACCACTGCGTGCACATTGCACACTATTAGTTCAATATAATTTAAATCGAAAGAAGAAATAAAACACTTTCTTCTGTTTCATATGTAGAAAAATGAAAGCGCTTCTTCGACTGTTTTTTCAAATGTAAAACAAATCTGGCGCATGGAAATGGCCTTTTTTATGTGCAAGCCGTGTCATCGTATTAGAATTTACAGAATAGCATCAATAGAACCGTTTCTGGTACATAAAATTCAACTTTGCAAGCAGTATAAGCGAAATCAATAACCAGAATGACATTTTACAAAGTAGATTAGCAATTCAAGTGAAACACTGGCGTTGAAGAAGAATATATCACCGAAAACGATTTGCACAGTTAGACAGCTACTATGCCTTAACAAAACTAATATAAGGTCAAAAAAGGGATAGAGATGATGCCGTCTTTACCAATCCTAATCCCAGTGTAAATCGGTGATCCCAATCCTTCCAGTATGAATTATATTTTAACATTATAGTTGACTGGTGTCATGTATCCGTATGTTAAATATGAAACGTCTGCTATCTTTCAACTCCTATCTGGGTGTTGAGGCATGTAGAATACTGAAAACTCATGTTTCTCACAGACGTGCCGTGCTTTGCTCACATGTATGAGGAAGGTATTTATGAATTTATAGAAAATGTTTCTTGGTTTAGTTTTCCGACAAGTAGCGAAAATATCCAGGAGAAAACAATAGCAGGAAATTGTTTATGCTCAAAGATTTATTCTCGAATCTCAGCAGGGGATCAACATTTTTCCCATGGTGAAATCACATTAGAATGCACTACATTTCTTACATTAGTGTGGCAGCACAAAAACATAATATAAATTTTGACTAAAATCTTTTATCAACCTTTTCACATGCTTCTTTTTGTGACCTTCAAAGAAGGCATTTACTCCAGTGCAAAATTCCTTAATGCATTGGCTGGCAATAATGGCACGCTCACTTTTTGTATTGGCAATATTCCAGAGGTCTAAAAAGTATTGGGTGCTCAAGGAGATCAGAAGATCCACATCCTCTCCCTTAAATAGAAAAGTCTCCACATTTTTACTGAATCTCCAAGCACTTAAAAGTAAGTCCATGCTGCATATTTGTATTTGTATATGCTTTATTCTCCTCCAATCAAAACTACATTGCCCATGCAAACATCAAATCAAATAAAATCATTAACATTTATAAAGCGCGCTACTCATCCGTGCGGGTCTCAAGGCGCTAGGGGGAGGGGGTTACTGCTGCTCGAAGAGCCAGGTCTTGAGGAGTCTCTGGAATGCGGAGTGGTCCTGGGTGGTCCTGAGGATGGTAGGGAGGGTGTTCCAAGTCTTGGCCGCCAGGTAGGAGAAGGACCTCCCACCCGCTGTGGAGCGGCGGATGTGAGGGACGGAGGCAAGAGGGAGGCTGGTTGAGCGGAGAAGACGGGTGGGAGCGTAGAAGCTGAGGCGGCGGTTGAGGTATTCTGGTCCCTTGTTGTGGAGGGCTTTGTGAGCGTGGGTGAGGAGACGGAAGGTGATCCTTTTGCTGACGGGAAGCCAGTGCAGGTGTCTCAGGTGGGCGGAGATGTGGCTGTTGCGGGGTATGTCGAGGATGAGGCAGGCGGAGGAGTTTTGAATTTGTTGCAGACGTTTCTGGAGTTTTGCGGTGGTCCCAGCGTAAAGGGTGTTGCCGTAGTCCAGGCAGCTCGTGACGAGGGCGTGGGTCACGGTCTTTCTGGTGTCGGCGGGCATCCAGCGGAAGATCTTCCAGAGCATGCGGAGGGTGAGGAAGCAGGAGGATGATACGGCGTTGACTTGTTTGGTCATGGTGAGAAGTGGGTCCAAGATGAAGCCGAGGTTCCATGGTTGGTCTGAGGGGGTCGGTGCGGTGCCAAGGGACGTGGGCTACCAGGAGTCGTCCCAGGTTGTCGGGGTGTTACAGAGGATGAGGACTTCCGTTTTGTCTGATTGTGTTTCATCAATGCTGCCTGTATTACAGCTGACTTCTTCAGGGCTATAACAAAATTACAGATATAATCAAGGTTTTTCAAAATGGATTTCTCTTGTCATTTCTTGTTCCATCACCGAAGTATGTTCAGGTCACCCGTGCTCATTGTGGAAGTAGTGAAAGAGACTGGTGAACATTGTGTAGAGAAAGAAGGGTTCATCCATACCACATCTATGCCAAAGTTAATTAAATAATCACTCAAATGGAAACTAGCCCCTCACTGGGTGTCACTTACACCTAGAGTGCTTCCAATTTTCAACCCTGTGATTAAAAAATAATCAGCATCAGATTCCAAAAAATAAAAAATAAATCTACCTCAGGGCCAAAGAGTCACAAGCCTTTCTATCTTACCAAATACCATCTGTAACAGATGTATATTCTTCTTCATGAAAAAGTGACATGAGCACATGTTGTCAATACAGCTATAACAAAACAGAATTCTTGCTAAATATATATTCCTGTGCCATAATGATATAGTGATATCCAACTTCATCCTATAATCTATTATGCCACACCAATCTGTCCATTGTCACCTATTAGCTAGTCCCAATTCTTATTTTCTTATAACCTTTCTTCGTGAAAGGGGAACTCATCAGTCGTGTGGTATATAACCCATTGTAGTAAAAGAAATTATGGGATTCTGTGTCGAGTGTGACTGCACATCGTAACTCTCACTGTGTTTTTTATCCATTGTATAATATAGTCTCATATTTCATAGAAACAATAATGTGACATTTTATGGGTGAGGGAGCACATCACAGCACCCACCGTACAGTCATATTTTGCTGCTAACTAACACATTATAAGTGCAATCACCCGTATCTGGTGGCCCCGCCCTACTCATATGAAACATGTACTCAACTTTTGATATATGCTAGTAGAAGAATCACCCAACTCGCATCAGCTGTGATGCATAACCCATTCAGGCTATCTCTACAAAATCAAGTAATCTTTGTCCTGATAACATTATAAATGTAGTCTCCCACATCCGGTTGTGTCGCGTTACCCTTGCATAATACATACTCAACCTGCGACATATACCGGTCAAAAACACTCAACTCACATTAACTATAATGCATTGCCACTAATTTAGGCATAATTCTATGAAATCAAGTACATTTTTGTCCCCGTCACATACCTGGGAGAGTGCTCTCAATTCTCACTAATCTTGACCAAAGTAGAGTGGTTCTGCAGCGCCAACTTGAAGTTACCTCATATATCATAAACTAGGTAACATAAAAGTAGGGCTAAACACTGCATTCTCCAGCTATAGAGGATGATCCAAATTCCCATAGGTGGAGCAATTTTGGACATTGTACTATATGTTATGTCACACCCAATGAGTACTGTAAAGCTACCAATATGCTCATATGGGTCCCACTTGCAGGTTTAATATTAAAAAGCAATCATATATCTTTTCGAAATAGGGACAGTTCGGCCCCCCTTATGACACTGGCGGTAAATGCTGCTTACTGCCACGCTGACAGCCGCCAACATACCTCCATGGTGGCAAATATACGTTTGCCATATTATGACACACACACACCAATCCGACAGAATACAGCCACATACACAAATCCATTCTGATCTAACAGGGCGAGTGCATTGAGACCCCTCCTATTGTGTGCTATTTCATTGCCTAGAATGCATATTTTTCTTGTTTTATGCATCCGTACAAGTGAGACTCACCTTGCTGTTACATTCTATCTCAAATACCAGGTTCACTTTGATTCTATGCTACAGGACTGTATATATCTAAATATCGACCAGTGTGCTCCAATCTCAATGAATGAAATAGCCCTATAGTATCTGACCTGTTCAGCAATATAGACGTGGAATTATAACAGTGTTATTTTTTTAACTATAATTTACAAGTGTATTCAATATACTTTTAGGAGAATATTTACTTATAAAATACCATCTCTATTCAGATTATTCTCAATTACTTAAAAAATTGACTCTTTTTGATGAACAATACTAGGTATGATTTCTCTTTGCTATACTTACTGCCAGATGCTATCTACTAACCTATATTAATGCACATATTTTAATGGGATAACAACCTGAGTTACTTTCTGCCAGCACCAGTCTCACCCATTAAGGCGGCACAATTCCATGCACATGAATCTTTAACACCTCTTGACATGAACACCTACTTATCGTCTCCTCACCGACCTGTGTTAGATCACTGGACTATTCATTGGGAAAAGATCTTCGTTTGAAAGACCAAGGGGGTTATTACAACTTTGGAGGAGGTGTTAATCCGTCCCAAAAGTGATGGTAAAGTGACGGATATACCACCAGCCGTATTACGAGTTCCATAGGATATAATTGACTCGTAATACGGCTGGTGGTATATCCGTCACTTTACCGTCACTTTTGGGACAGATTAACACCTCCTCCAAAGTTGTAATAACGCCCCAAGTCACTTCCCTTTTCCTTTTTATTTATCACCACACTGAACTAACAGGGCTACATTCTGGTATTCCCTCTACTTACACTATACTTTTATACCCTCACCATTTCATGTTACACTACTTGATTTTATTACTGTGGATTTTTTGCAGCCATCAAAAAGCCCCAGGCGAATCCACCACAAGGGGGCGAAACACATGTCGGCTGTTCCTCCACGTGTTAAAGAAACTTTAAATCTATAAATATATTTACAAGTGTCCTTGATCTCCAGGCCACATGATCAGCAATAAATGCACTTGGACTGAACGTGCTGATTCAATGTATCCATTCTTGACTATGGGCCAGATGTATCAAAGCTTTTTGCATTCGTAAACGGTCCGAATGCTTGTTTGCGAATGCAAAAGCCCTTTCAGAATGTATCAAAGGCATTCTGAATGCAATTTTAAGGAATCGCTAAAATAACGATTCCTTAAAATTGCGACCCTCTTCCTAAATAAGAAATCGCAAATAAGGAATCCTTATTTACAATTTCTAAAGCACATGTATAAAGCAATTCCTTAATGCGAATTGGGCATTAAGGAATCACTATTACCACTTGAACTTGGTGGTAACCATGTGCAAATTTAAAAAATGCATTTAAAATGCATTTTTGAAATTTACATTACATATAAAGCATACATGCTCTTTTGGCATGTGTGCACCTTGCATGTTGTTAAAAAATGTTTTAGGGTGCAGCAAAGGGGTCCTTAGGCCACAGCACCCTGGACTTTGCATTTCCCAAAATTGTGAATTTCAGTTGGGAATTCGCAATTTGGGAGATGCTAAATATTCGCAAACATGGGCTAACAGTCCCGTAGATGCGAATGGGGGCTGTATCACAATTTGCGATTCGGTGATAGCATTTGCGATTTTTAAGAAATCGCTATTACCGAATCGCAAATTTGATACATTGCATTTTGCGACTCAGAAATAGCGATTTCTTAAAAATTGTTCTTTCTGATTCGCAAAATGCATTCTTGCTACGTCTGGCCCTATAAACTGTGACAGTACTGCAATTTTGATATTTCACAAATAAGTGGGTTCTCAACCTTCTTGTAGTTCACATATACAAATCCACCAGCCCAAAGATCAGTGCAAAAGTGGCAGTCCCAACACCCATACCATTACGCCATCAGAACAACTCCCACAACATTATGACCCACGAATCACCACAGCGGACATTCAATGGCGGTTAAACATTGGCGGTACATCTCGCTGCGCTCAGAATGGACACCCACATACAAAACAACACTGCAGTGGCCAATATTAAAAACACACACTGGACACTCATACACACCACACCCACCTACCCACAGCACTATAAAACACACACCCACATCACGCACAACCCTTTACAATTACAAATCATTGCCACCAGACTGACACCAAGACAACTAAACACACACCACGTACACCCATACACACCCCACTACGTAACTCAACACACTCTCACCAACACACACCACACAACACCCATGTCCCCACAAAGGCACCCCCGTTTCACTGATGAATAGTTGTGTCATGGTGGAGGAAATTGTTAGGGTAGAGCCACAGCTGTTTGCAGCACAGGTACAGCAAATATCCATTGCAAGGAAGATGGAGCTATGGCGGAGAATCGTGGACAGGGTGAATGCCGTGGGCCAGCATCCAAGAACAAGGGATGACATCAGGAAGAGGTGGCAGCAAAGCACCAGATTGCTATACAGTGGACTGGCGGTGGACCTCCACCTCCTCCCTCACAGCTGACAGCATGTCTTGGCAATACTGAATTTTGAAGGACTCACTGGAGTAGCCGGAGGACTGGATACTGGTAAGTCAATAATTACCACTTATCCCCCCATACCTGCATGCCATCTCACTCCCATTCCTTTACTCCATCCCACACACTGCACTAACACAGATGACTATCCCCAATGCCAAGCCCTGTATGCCATACAAATGCATGGACAGCCCTCCCAGCCCTGCATGGACACCTATCACCAAAGCATGCACAGCATAGGGGAACTAACAATCCCACAATACATCACCATGCACAGTCAAAGGTGGCAAGGCAAAAGCAACCATAGAGGGGGGGATAGGGATGTACCATATGTCACAGGCATGAAGCATAATACATCTCTTACATACCCACAGGTGCCATTGCATAGAACTCGGCCTTCACAGTAGCCAAACCTTCCACCTGGGGGAAAGTAATTTAACTGCACATGTGTTTTATCAGGGCAGACAACACTCTTGCCAGCACAATTGATAACATTGGCTGTGACATTACTACTGCCAAACCCACTGTCACTTGGAAAGAACCTCTTGCCAGGAAATGGAGCACTGATAGCACTAGCACAAAAAGGGGATCCCAATCGGATGGCAGATAGATGAGATCAGGTCAGGTTCCAGCTGGGAACACAGATCTGTGATTGTGGCTCTGTCCAGTCAATAGGTTAGTATAATGTGCCTGTCCTCCAGTGTAACTAAGTCCACCAGGGGTCTGTACACCAAGGTATTTCTCTATCTCCTATTTATCTGCAGCTGTAGGTATCTAAGGGACACAAGAGTGAGTAGGCTGTCACAATTGGAACAACAAAACCACAACTACAGTCCACATGGTGTACCTATGTATTGGGACACTGTTAATGACGAAGTATGTGCCAATCTAACCTGTGATGCAGTAATTGTCGATATGCCTGTTTCCCCCCCCTGAAATGGCCACCACCTGTCCTGTATGTAGGGACAGGTGGAAGTGAGATGGTGGGCATCGTGGCGGAAGGTGGTCTTGCACCGCCGTGCAATTCCTCATTGGATAATATTAGGCTCTATGGAGTACAGTGGCCAATGGGGATCTACGCCGGAGGTGATGGTGTACACCGCCGTGGACGTGACCGCCATTTTCTATCTGATTCCTCACTTGTTTCCTGACCTTCAACAGGAGAACACCTATACTGCATGTGCTGCTGTCTGGAACCTACCATGGCTCATGTGACCAGGTAAGGGCCCCAGCCTTCACCTCGAAGGAGTTGGAGCGACTGGTGGATGGGGTCCTACCCCAGTATGGACAGCTGTATGGGCCTCCAGACCAACAGGTGAGTACACTTTGGGCATGATGCATGTGGGAAGGATGCATGGAGACGTGTGTGCAAGCATTTTGTAAGTGGGTTGGGGATTTGGGGGGAATGTCTTGTGGTAGGGTACGTGGTGTGCCCTGGGCTATGTGTGTGTCAATGGTGATAGAAGCAGGTATGGTGGGCCATTTGTGTGTCAGACTGGACTGTTTGTTTAGTGGTGTTCTCCTGTCTCTATTGCCTCTGCAGGTCAGCGCCCATCAAAAGAAGGGAATATGGTGTGCAGAGCACCCACTGTCGTAAATGATGGGAGGACCTATGGCGCTGGGCACGGAAGACCTCGGAGTCCCAGCTGTGGTTGGCCTTCCAACGAGGAAGGGGTGTCCGTCGGACCCTGACCCCCCTGATGGGCCGCATACTTGCAGTGGCCTACCCTGAGCTGGATGGGCACTTGAGGGAATCACAGCACCCACAAGGGGGTGAGTACAGTGGGTATCATTACATATGTTCGCAGTAGGGATGGTATCCGGGTAGTGGATGTGTGTTAGTTTGTGTGTTAGTTGGTGTCCCTAAGGCCAGGCCAGACATTGCAGCATGGTTCTTCTGAAGGGTAATGGGTGTATGTCAAATACAGCTACCCTAGCTTGTTAGCAGTCCATTCCAGCCACAGCATTGTGGGTACCAGGAGTGCTGCAGTTGGCGGTGTGTGGTCATCATCTTGCCTTAGTGACTAGCCTTATCCCTGGTAGTGCAATGCATAGTGCTTAAGCCTGTTCCCTGTGTGTGACGTTGATGTGTTTGTCAATAGTGGTGTTGGTGCAGTCACTGACCCAGTGTATCCCTTCTCTCTCTCCCCTCTTTCTTGTTTTGTCATCCTGTACATGTGTGCATTAGTATCATCTGGTGGAGGAGCAGGGGCACCGGCGACAGAGGGCGGTGCATCCCACAGGAGGCAAAGTCCACCGATGCTGAGGAAACCAGTAGGATGGAGGGCAAGGGGAGCAGCACAGCAGACACTAGAGGAGACAACACAGACTCAGATACCTTCTCTGATGGGAGCTCCCTGGTGGTGGTGGACATCTCTGTGACCACACCAGCTGCAGGTACAGCCGTCACCCCTATTCCAGCACCACCCTCCCAGCAGCCCCTCAGCGAGTTGCTCGTGCCCGCTTACCCAGGAGTGTGGGCATCTCCTGCACCCGAGGTACCTCAGGCCCTGCCCCAATGAGTCCTGCTGACCTGAGTGAGGAGGCTATTGCCCTCCTGAGATCCATCTCTGGTGGGCAATCAACCATTGTGAATGCCATCCAGGGCCTGGCATCCCAGATGCAGCAATGCAATGCATTCCTGGAGGGCATTCACAGTGGTTTAGGGGCCCAACAGTGATTGATTCAGGCTCTGGCCTCCTCTCTGATGGCAGCCAGTGACCCTGTTTCTACTGTCCCCCTTCCAACTTCCACTTCCCAGGCCCCTTCTCCTCAACCCATCCCAGGCACACATACAGACGAGCATGCACGCAAGACAACACCCAAGAGTGTCACAGGAAAACACAAGCACCACACTTCATCCCACAAGCACTCACGCAAATACCATACAGTTGCAGACACGACAACATCCACTGCCTCCACGGTCTCCCCCTCTTCCTCCTCCTCCTCTTCCACCTCTCTCCCAGTCACATGCACACTCACACCTCCATGCACTACTTCAACATCCACCACCAGCATCACCACACCAAGCAGAACACATATCTCACTGGCAGACACGTCCACAACAGCCATGCACAAGTCCATTCTGTCCTCTCCCACCCTGTCTGTCCCCCCCAAAAGACACAAACACAAGCACTCCCACACCCAACAGTCATCCACCTCACATCAGCATACAGCCCATGCACCTGCACCCAAATCCAACAGACATACACCTCCTACAACCACTCCCTCAACCTCCACTCCCATTTCTCCTCCCTCCTCCCACCCCAAAATTCCTAAAAAGCTTTTCCCTTACTAACTTGAACTCTTCCCTCCCTTAACCCCCCCGAACTGCCCGTATGAGCAGGGTACCAAAGATCCAGCCCAGCACCTCAGCCAAACAGTCCTCGGCGACCGACAGTGGTAGCACCACCTACTCGTGGTGGTAAGGATACCACACCTCCATCGAAGAAGGGGAAGGAGGCTGCACCTCCAGGCAAGAAGAGGAAGGAGCCTATACCTCCATCCAGGAAGGGGAAGAGGCCATCCACCCCTGCCAGGAAGGGTAAGGGATCCACACCCCATGTAATGGAGGAGACGAAGCCCTCTACTCCAGCAGAGGCTGTCAGGGTGACACCTCCACCACCACCAGCTGTCAGGGGGCCCCACCACCAGCTGATGAATTGCAGCCATCAGCAACTGCTGAGGCTGCCCAGGAGGGTCCTCCATCCACCACAACACTGCAGTCATGAGTAACTGCAGAGGCTGCCCTGGAGGCACCTCCATCCACCACAACACTGCAGCCATCAGCAACTGCAGAGGCTGCCCAGGAGGCACCTCCATCCACCACTACACTGCAGCCATCAGCAACTACAGAGGCTGCCCAGGAGGCACCTCCATCCACCAACACACTGCATCTGTCACCGCCAGTGGACGCCATGTAGGCCACCCTCCAGGGGCTGCTGTACGAGTTGCCCCCTCCAGAACCAGTGGGAAAGTCACCCACTCTAGAGACTGTGGCCTTGCACTCCCCAGGACAGAGCAATGGGCAAGTTGCCCCCTCCAGAACCCGTGAGAAATTCACCCACTCCAGAGACTGTGGCCTTGCACTCCCTAGGACAGAGCAATGGGCAAGTTTCCCCATCCAAAACCAGTGGGCAAGCCACCCACCTGAGAGACTGTGGCCTTGCACTCCCCAGGACAGAGCAATGGGCAAGTTGCTCCATCCAGAACCAGTGTGCAAGTCACCCACCTGAGAGACTGTGGCCTTGCTCTCTCCAGGACAGAACAATGGGCATGGAGCCCCATCCAGAACCAGTGGGGAAGTCACCCACCTGAGAGACTGTGGCCTTGCACTCCCCAGGACAGAGCAATGGGCATTGAGCCACATCCAGAACCAGTGCGGAAGTCACCCACCTGAGAGACTTTGGCCTTGCACTCCCCAGGACAGAGAAATGGGCATGGAGTCCCATCCAGAACCAGTGGGCTTGTTCCAGCATCCGGCAGAGATGCCTCCCCTCCCCCTGATGTGCCTGCCAATTTGTAAACTGATGCCCCTGCAGGGTACTATCCGGATGAAGTCAGGATTCAAGTTCGGCCTTAGACTGTGCCCTGTGGCCAGGTGGGCCCTCTGAACATTGGACTGTCCAGTGTCCCTTTGTGTACATGTGTACATATCTGTTTCATTGACAAATTGATTAGGCCTTTTAGATGTTGATTTGATTACATATTCTGCCGTGTTTCGGGGACAAATTGTTTTTCGTGCGCAGCTGGTTGTGTGAATGGTGTGTCAGGTGTGTGTCGTGCTTGTGTGTCACTCTCGTTTTCCTCCCTCCCTCCCTTATGTGCATAATGTAGAAGATCATCGGGAAGACTTGCAGTTTGGGTTCCATGGCGGCGTTGTTCTTCCCTGTGTCTCCGATGGTGAGTCCTGTCTCTTCTGTGATGCATTCGCACCAGGGCTTTGATGGAGTTGGTGCCATCCCAGAAAAGGTGGTGGATTGCAGGTTCAAAATATGGTGGGCTGTACTTTGTCTTCCATATGGCTGTTGGTGGCTACCACAGTGGTGAGTGTTGTTTCCGCCTTGGTGGTTTGTGTGGTACATTGGGCTGTCTATGGGAGTTATCACCGCCATGGTCATAATTTGGCAGTACTTACTGCGAGACTGTTGGTGGTATTACCGCCACTTCATCACTCACAGCCAATGTCATAATGAGGGCCTTTGTAATGTGTCCCCATATACATGGCACCAGTCATTCATACTGTATGTAGTTATTCATTATAAAACCTCCCTAGTACTTCTGTGTTATGGAATTCTAAATGCGAAGAGTGGTTTCACGTATTGTCATTTAGAGAGGAGAATAATACCATAAAGTGAAACTGGGTGAGATCAGAGAGAGAGAAAAATAGAAATCATGCTGTGATTGCTAGTTCACGCCGCACACTGCACCATACTCCACGAACAGTTCTCAAATGTAGTCCTTAAAGTATGGTATCAGCCCTAGTCGTGTATGTGCACGTATCAACACATTACATGCCTCTCTGTCTACATATGCATCATTCATAATGATGATATTACATTTAAAATCAAAGTATCTACAATTGATACAGTATCTGGTACAAATAAGATATATAGCATACAATAATATAAGTCAATGTAAAATTAATAGTATACATAGGTGTCTGCTAATCCAAACCCTATGTCCTTTACCAACCTGCATGTCATACTGATTACTACTACTCAAAAAGGCTCAAACCCTTTGTAATACCAGAGCTCAAACAGAGGTTTGGTCAATTGTCCTGTGATTATACATAATATTTAGTTTACCAATATACGTGCTAACATCAGTCTTCATAGCATTTACTCATAGAATGTCATATATGTATATGATATATTTGCTTCAATCAATGTGATATTTAGCAACACACCAACAAATATCCAAGGGTGTAAATATAGTATTTCATATTTGTCCATGCATCTTAATGCTGATACCAATAGTATGTCTCAGAAAGGCTGCATTAATATTGCTCCAAGCCCAATCCGGTGAATTAATTCGATAACCTCTGCCCTGCTGTACATGATACTGTGTCTACATGTTTTCTCAATCACCTATCAAATAATGTAGTTTATGGTCAACATTCAGTCCTTCCTCTACTGCCTCATTATTCATAGTGCCTCACGTCATCATAGCAGTAGTTCCCAGTTACTCCCCCTCGTATTTGAACACTATCTATACCATGAAAGTGAAACTTACTATGAAGATCTTGTTTAGCACATATTAGAGTATGGAGTGCAAATGGATATATTTAATCTCCTTGGTTGACCACTTTAAATTGCTCTTTAATTCTCTCTCTAGTGGTCCTGATGGTTCTCCCTACATATATTTTGTTGCATCTGCAAACAAGACATATTACATACTGTGTAAAACAGCTGATGTTATCCCTTATATGGTAAACTGGACTATTGTTATATGTGAATCATGTTATCTCTATGGCACTCCTGTGCATGATGCACCCACCACATTTGTGGAAACCCTTGCTTCTTAGTCAAAGCCAATTTTCTTTTTCTATTGTGCTGGGTTAACTTGGTCAAATCAAATTCCTAATGGTCCTACATTTACGAAATATAATGTTGGGATGTTTTGTGGTATAAAGTTCAAACCGTGTGTCTCCTCGTTACAGGTGCCAATGCCTGTTAAGAACATTACTTATTTCTTTGGTGTTTCTGCCATATGTGGAAATCAATTTAATCATGTTGGGAGTTTTCTGAATTGTCGTTTTACCATCTATCAATGTGGCAACCCTATCTCATTTAAGGGCTTTATCATAAGCCCTCTTGACCACATTGCTCTTGTAACCGCTAATAAGAAATCTCTGTTCAATATCTTTTAAGTTTTTTCTGAAGTCATCATCTGAACTGCAATTGCTCCTCCCTCCCCTCATTTCCCCATAAGTGATAGCAGCTATCTGATGTTAGGGTTGGGCACTTGTTACATTTGAGACCGCATTACCAGACATTTTTTACAGTACATATGACTACAAAGTTCTGTGCCACATGCATACAATTCCACATTCCTAAACTGGATTTTTTCCCTATCATGAGCAGTGTCGGCCAGCAGCTTTAGGAGGGAGGGGGGCGGGCGGGACGCATACACTCATTCTTTCACACACAGAAACCCATGCACATCCATTAACAATACTCATACCATTCAAACATGCACGCACGCACCAAACATTCATTTTAAAAGATCGAAACACTCATTCTTTCACACACACACGCATGCATGCACGCACATCTATTAACAATACTCATAACACTCAAACATGCATGTGCGCACCAAACATTCAATTTAAAACATCACACACATACACACAGACACTTAGAAGAACCTACGTGAGGCACTCAGGTAATTATAATACATAAAATTTTTTTTTTACAATTTTCACAATGAAATATTTCACAGTCAAAAAATTGACCATGGATCAGTCCTCAATGTGTAGTCCAACCCTTATGATTTATTGAAGAAAGTTTCTCCAGATGCTAGGATCCCAACAGTTCATTCCTTGGAGATTCAGCCAGTTCTTGAACCTGTGATTTAATCAATGATACAGCAAGGAATTTTGAAGGTAAAAAAGGGGAGATCATGTAATTCACCAATTGGGGGCTTAGAGAAGCCTAGTGGTAAGTACTGCGTAGTGCAGATCCTGAAAGTACCAACAATATTGTTATCCCCTGTTGTCCCATGGCACTGAATCCAGATGTGATTTTGTTTTTTAATTCTATGTGAGGCTGAGTGGTTCATTTCCCATAGATTTGTGGCAGGCATCTTTTCTGTTCCCTTTCATGAGGACAGTCAGTTCCAGAACTGTGTTTTGGCATGGTGCCGAGTCCCACAAGGGTATATAGAGAGACCCTCAATTTTCAATTATATCCTCAAAAAGATTCTTGAGGGCTTGATCATGTCCTGTAAATCTGTCCTAATTCAATATATCAATGACCTGTTGGTGGCATCTGATACTCAAGAAGCTTACAAACATGATACCATTGCTTTACTGACCCACTTAGCTGAGAATGGACATAAAGTGTTCCAGAGTAATCTTCAGTATTGCCAGAAAGAAGTTCTGTATCTCAAACATGATATTGAGAAAAGAACGAGGAAGGTGTCACAAGAAAAATTCACAGCGATCTTAAAATTAACCATCCAACCACTCAGAGAGAAGTCAGGATATTTTTGGAAATGGTGGGCTACTGTGGCCAGTGGATACCCAATTTTTCCCTAGTGGCCAAGTCTTTAGAGAGGTTGACACACACCATTATGTGTCTGATCCAATACCATGCGATAACTATTACAACAAAGCTTTTATACTTTTCTGCAGTGAGAGGGAGGTCTGCGCTCTCTCAGTGCCTACAAAGTTGCATGGAAATGTGAGGCGTCCTGTGGCCTAATTTTTCTAGTCTTGACCCTGTGGCCACAGGACTGCCAGCTGTCTTAAAACCATGACAGCTGTATGTGTTAGCATAAAATGATGCAAGCATACTCTGATGGGACATTCCCTAACTGTTCTTGTGCCACATTCAGTTGGAATAGTGTTGAAACGTACTCGGACTCAGCACCTTGTCAAGAGCCATTTGAAAAATATGAACAGATTATACTTGCTGCTGAAAATGTTACCTTTAAGAGATGTGCCAATTTGAATCTTGCTACCCTCATGCCTCTCCCAGAGAGTTAAAATGATGATGGAGAGGTTGAGCATGATTGCCTCAGTGTTACTGAGCTATGCACCAAGCCAGGACCAGATATACAGGATAAGCCACTGGTAGAGTCTGATTACATACTGTTTGTGGATGTGCCTTGCCTAAGAGAAAATGGGGGAAACGTGAGAGCTGCTTATGCAGTTTGGGCATTCTCAGAAGTAGTTGAAGCTTTCTGGCTTTGAGGGTTTTTTTCTGAACAAGTGACTGAATTGATAGCTCTCAATAGAACTTGTTGTGTCTCTGACCAGTTGAGAGTGACAATGTTTACAGACAATTAGTACACTTTGGTGTTCATGATTTTGGGCAGTTATTGTCACAATGAGGATTTATGATGTCATCTGGAACTCCCATTTATACTAGGGAGTAAGGTATGAGATTATTGGAAGCACTACAGCTTCCTGCACACATTTCTGTTGTAAAATGCTCTGCTCACTGCAGTGATGAGGATTATGTGACCGTGGACAATGGATATACTGATAAGGTTGCTCAATATTGCACATATGCATCACAAACCTTCAATGGTGAGTACATAAATGAATCCAAAGGTGAGACCAACTATAATCTTTTATTGTCAACAACAGATACATGGGAGGAAGTGAAGCGATTGCAGGAGGAAGTGTTGAGAGCAGACCATTAGGGTTGGGTCAGAGCAAGATGTGTGATGAGAGATGATGAGATATGGGTTGCCCTACAGCATGCTAACCCCAGTGGCAAGGCATTTCCATGGACTCGCTTATATGGGGAGGAAAGCCATGGTTAGGTTTCTCAGACAGCATTGGTTCAACCCGCCATTTAGATTGGTGACTGAGGAAT
Source organism: Pleurodeles waltl (assembly GCF_031143425.1). Taxonomy (NCBI): domain Eukaryota; kingdom Metazoa; phylum Chordata; class Amphibia; order Caudata; family Salamandridae; genus Pleurodeles; species Pleurodeles waltl. The sequence goes on from NC_090440.1 coordinate 267,492,283, forward strand.
TGTGCCACATATGTATTATGTGTCAACAGATGAACATAGGGAAAATAACTCCAGTGACACTGAGCCACATAGGAAGATCAGGAGGGCCATTCAACAGAATGCAGATAGACTACATTGAATGCCTGTGTGTCACACATTGAGATATGTTCTGGTGATTGTGTACTTCTTCTTGCATTGGGTGGTAGCCTAGCTGCCCAGGAGAAATGACAGTCTCACAGTAGTCCAATTGTTGTTGAGGGACTTGATACCTAGGTTTGGTTTCCCGACTTTGATGGAGTCAGAACAAGGAAACTATGTAAATAATTAGGTCCTGAAAATGTTGTGTGCAGCATTACAGGTGGAGCAACGCCTACATTGTAGTTATAAGCCAGAGGCCTATGGCGTCATGGAGCAAATTAATGTGTTGTTGAAAGCCAGATTGTCCAAAGTGTGTGTATCAACATCTCTGAAATAACCAGACATTTTGAGGCATATTTATACTTTTTCACACAAAACTGCGCTAATGCAGTTTTGCCTGAAAAAGTATACCGCCAGCTAGCGCTATTCCAAGACACCGGCCAGGTATCATATTTCTGGAATTATGGTAGCTGGCGGTAAGGCCTGGCTAGTGTCATAAAAAAGGATGCTAGCCGGGTGGGGGAGGCATAGGGGGAACAGGAGGTTGTGCGTCAAAGGAGGACACTAGTATGAGCAGACGCATAGAATATGCCACCAACCAGACTAGCGTCAACCTTTGATGTACAACACCCATGGACATGACTCCTGCCTTAGCAAAGAGAGGAGTCATACCCACCATCCCAATGGCCATGCCACAGGAACATATGTCCCCTGGGCATGACCATTGCACCCAGTGCTATGTAGGGGAGTCCAGGTTATGCCCTCCATGGCACTTAAAAAAATATATATATATACTCACCTGTACTTACCTTACCTACCTGAGATGGGGTCCCCCCATCCTCTGGCGTCCCTCTGGTGTGGGTGGCGGTATCTCTGACCCATAGGTCAAGCAAGCTTAGCACTATCATTGAAGGCCTCCTCCCCGTGCTTGATTTCAGCACAGGGGATGAATATAGCGCAAAGGGCATACTGTCACTTTTTACACAGGAACACCTACCTTCCATCTCATTGAAGCAAGGTAGATTACTGCAAGCAAAAAATGACATTATCTCCAAAACTTTGGCGCTAGATGGGTCTAGTGCCAAAGTATACATTTAGAGTTAGGTTTGCGCCGAATTAGCATAAAAAAAATGACACAAATTTGGCGCAAAGCAAGTATAAATATGGGGGTCTGCCTCTTGTGTTAATTAGCCTCCACAGTGTACCTGATAGAAAACCGGGATTGTTGTCTCATGCGATAATCCTGGGGAGAGCCATGAAACTGCCTGCAGTGCCTGCAAATGCACTTGTGAACATTACGAATGACATGGTTCTTGACTATTGCAAGGGACTAGCTAATGGGGTCTGTTCTGTGTTACCGCCTCTCAATGTCTAGAGCAGTGCCAGATGTCACACCTGACGACCGGATCCTGGTGAAGAAGCATGTTCGAAAACCATGCCTGAAGCCTAGATGCTGGGGATCCTTACCAGGTTATCCTAGTGATGAACACAGCTGTTAAGTGTGGAGGTCTTCCCAACTGGATTCTTGCAGCCCAGCAGTGGAGTGTCCCCTTCACAGTGTGGCAGTATCTCCTCGAGAAGTGCCATCCACAAATGAGAGATAGAGAGATAAGGGTGCACAAGATACTGAGGTTCAGCAAGATCCTGTGACAGCACATCCTCAGCCTGAATGGGGTCATGATTAACTGACATTTGAGGAGTCTTGGCCTGATCGGCTACCTAAGCCAGATTCAGACCCTGAGAAAAACGCCTAGTGCTGTTTCACGATGAGTGGAAACTGAGGAAAGTTGGCCAAGGAGACAAGAAAGAGATTGTGATTGCCTCTAGCATGAGGGCTGAGCACAGTCCCAGAGGATTTTGAGGAGTCTGACGAGAGTGGCAGTGAAAGCGAGCAACCAGCATTATGGAGATCAAAGAGAGCTAGAGTGCCATGTCGGAGGTACTCATCCCCTGAGTGGAAATACTTTGCTGATAATGATGATGGAAGGGAAAACTGTGATTTAAAAGACAAAAGTAAGATCCCAGTTGAGTCTTCGTAAATTTGAACAGGACCTGATCTGAGTTTAAACTGCACTCTCATTGAATGAAGAGTTGAGTAATTTTGATCATTTGAGCTAAATTTTGATTTGTAAATAATAAAAAGAACACTATTTAAAAAGAGTTATGAAGAGTCTGCAGGCAGAAGTAGGAGCGTAAGGGTGTCATTTAGAAGAAGATGGGCTAAGGCAATCTCATGAAGATTTTTTTACGTAATTTCATTGCACAACGATTGTGATTGTTTTGTCATCAACACAAGTAGAAATGTACAAAGAGGACTATTCTCTACTTAACGTTCTACTCAATGGTCTAGAGACGTTATGGAAACTAATAACATACAGACGTAGATATATGTTAGAAGGAATCTTGCTTGTCACTATTGTCATTCTCATTGTAGGATTGTCTTCACCCATATCACATACAATAGTTTAACTTTAGCCTCATGTTCCCTCTCTGACTCTGAGTCCCATGGATAAAAGATTGCATGCACAGCATTATAAGGCTTGACAAGTAGATGCATTTAGAGGATATTATTTATCAAATGTCTATTTTAAATTCCTCTATTAATATGTTGACCCTATGGATGCAAAGAACTGATGCGTGTACTACCTGCGTCAGCTTCAAAGGCAAATACCTATCAGCGTATTCCTCTTCTGTATGGTGTTATGTGTAGTCTTCTGTTTTATGGAACAGGACATTTCCAATATTGTTTTTCAAATTATGATGTGGTATTTACTAAACTCTCTTATTAAAGCTTTTGAATCTCCATTACCATGCTAAGACATTGGAGACAGTTGGCAGTTTCCTTACAATGATCATGACACTAGACATGGTTTATGCTCCTAGACACAATATGCCCGAGCTGTAGGTTTTCCCCATGCTGGTGTATCTTCTCATATACCAGGAGCACCAACGCATGTGACGACGACCACGGTGAGTACTGCACCTAGCACACAAGGAGGGGGGAGAGTGACACACACACGCAACACGCAACAACCCCACCCCCAACACCATACACACAAACACATGCAACAACATTACATATACACCCCGTGCCCCTCAGGAAAATTGCAAGAACAAAAGGAATGGAGTCAAATGAGTGTAATAGTCGAAATAATTGGAACTACATTCAGAAATAAATAAACAGTATATACAATATATACAACATATACAAATTGAGGGACAATGTCCACACAAAAATAGTCCATGGCCCACTGGGCCATAATACAGAGGCCAAGCCCACACTTGACTCCTGCCTCAAAACAGAAAGAACACTGCAGGGGCATCAGGTCGAAAACACACAGGCACCTCAGGGGGACGGGGATGGGGACCTCAGCCGGAAGATGGTACAACACCACTGCTCCTGGAGTGGGTTCCAGGCCCACTGCTTGGTCCTGGAGGAAGGCAAAGTCACAGTTTCTCAAGTGGGTGGTTTGCCCACTGCTTGGTCCTGGGAAATGCTAAGCCACAGTCTCTCAAGTGGATGGTTTGCCCACTGCTTGGTCCTGTGGAGTGCAAAGCCACAGTCTCTCAAGTGGTGGTTTGCCCACAGCTTGGTCCTGGGGAGTGCAAAGCCACAGTCTCTCAAGTAGATGCTTTCTTCTACTGGTTCTGGAGGGGGCTTTGTGCCCAGTGTGCTTCATCCTGCCAAGGATAGGCTGAGTGGATGCCTTCTTTCACTGTTTCTGGAGGGGGCTGTGTGTCTAGGGTGCTTCATCCTGCCAAGGATAGGGTGAGTGGATGCCTTCTTTCACTAGTTCTAGAGGGGGCTGTGTGCCCAGTGTGCTTCATCCTGCCAAGGATAGGGTGAGTGGATGCCTTCTTCCACTGGTTCTGGAGGGGGCTGTGTACCAAGTGATGCAGCACTTGGGGAGAGCCAGGTTACAGTCCCTCACCTGGGCGTCAGACCCACGAGATGTGCAGTGGGCACGATGCATGACACTCCATGGAGGCAGGACTACAGTCCATCTGCCGGCAGCTACGGTTGGTCAGTTGTGGTAGTGCCGGTGCAGGTGCCGGTTCTGCCAGTGGTGGGGGTAGGCTCCAGCCCTTCCCCTGCAGCCTCAGATGGCTGCTCACGGGGGCTGCTGCCAGTAGTGGTGCTTGTGGCGGTGCAGGTGGCGGTGCTAGCTGTGGTGCAGGTGCCGGTGCTTCCATTGGTGGGGTAGGCTCCAGCCCTTCCAACGCAGCCTCAGACGGCTGCCCACTGTGACTGCTGATGCTGCCAGTAGTGGTGCTTGCAGTGGTGCAGGTGGCGGTGCTTGCGTCAGTGCAAGTGGCGATGCTGGCCGCAGTGCAGGTGGCGGTGCTGGAGGTTGTGCTGGTAGCCACCAGCCCTTCACCTGCAGGCTCAGACGGCTGAAGTTCCTTGGCTGGTGTTCTGTGCCTGTTCCTGCCCTTGGCAGATGGTGGTGCCTCCTTGGGTCTGCCAGCTGGAGTCTTTGACGTGGCATTGCTGGGTGGTTGTGGCTCCTTCCCCTTGCTGCATGCTGTCCCCTTCTTGCTCTTGCCAGGTGGCATAACCTTATTGGCCCTGGCAGGGGTTGGTGGCACACTGGCTGGGCTGACGGGTGTCCTCTTAGGGCCTCTGACAGCTGCAGAATCCACAGCAGATGTGGATTTGGTGGCTAAGGTGCTGGGCTGGGTTCTTGCACCCTGGCCCAAGGTGAAGGACAGGGGGGGAGGGGTAGGGAAGAGGTCAATGTTGGCTAGGAAAAGCTTCTTAGGGACTTTGGGGGGGAAGAGAGTGAAGGTTTGGGAGTGGAGAAAGAGGGAGTGGTTGTAGGAGGTGTCAGGCTGCTGTGTTTGGGTGCAGGTGCATGAGCTGGATGCTGTTGTGAGCTGGATGGCTGTTGGGTGGGTGTGTGCTTGCGTTTGTGTACTTTGGGAGGAGGGGTCATAGACATGACAAAGTGGGAGAGGACACAGGGAAGGTTTGCATGGATGTGGGGATGGTGACTGCCAGTGAGGGGCGTGTGCTGATAGGCGTGCTGGTGATGGAGGTAGTGGATGAGGATGTAGTGCATGCAGGTGTAAGTGGAGATGTACTGGGAGGGGGGTAGATGAGGAGGAGGAGGACACAGTGATGGCAGCGGATGTTGGTGTGTCTGCATGGGGATGGTGCTTATGTGAGTGCCTGTGAGATGAAGTGTGGTGCTTGTGTTTGCTTGAGACACATGTGTGTTGATTTTGGTGAATGCTGGTCTGAAGGTGTGCTTGGATTAGGCTGGGGTTAAGGGAATTGTGAATGGGTAGAGGAAGTTGGAGGGGGAGGGTGGAGACAGGGACAATGGCTGCCATCAGTGCGGAGGCCAGAGCCTGAAATGCTCTCTGCTGGGCCACCACGCCAGAGTGAATGCCTACCAGGTATGCATTTGTTTGTTGCAAATGCCTTTCGAAACCCTGCATGGCATTCAGTATGGTTGACTGCCCAACAGTGAGGGATCTCAGAAGGTCAATAGCCTCCTCACTGAGGGCAGTAGGGCTGATTGGGGCAGGGCCTGAGGTGCCTGGGGTGAAGGAGATGCCCACCCTCTGGGATGAGCGGGCACGGGAAACACACAGAGGGGCTGCTGGGAGGGCAGTACTGGTACGGGGGTGGCGGTTTACCTGTTGTTGGGGTGGGCACAGAGGTGTCCACCACTGCCAGGGAGCTCCCATCGGAGGAGGAGTCGCTATCTGTAGTGTCCCCTCCTGTCTCTGTCGTGGTGCTCCCCTCGCCCTCCGTCCCACTTGTGCCCTCACCGTCGGTGGATTCGGTCTCCAGGTCCATGTGGGATGCAGCTCCCTTTGTCGCAGGTGCCTCTGCTCCTCCGCCAGATGATGCTAATGCACACAAAGACAGGGTGACAAAACGAGAAGGGGGGGAGACAGAGGATACACTTGGTCAATGCCAGCAACAACACTACCATTGGTGTATACAACACACAGGGAGCAGCCCTATGCACTAGGCAATGCACTACCAGTTACAAAGCTAGTCACCAGCCCATGGAGTACATAGCATAACGCCATCAGCTGCACACCTGAAACCAACAGGACCCTGCCCAGTAGGAGATGGCCACTAACACTATTGGGATTGGAGTGCATGCGAGCCTGCCCAATAAGGGACCTACCCTGACATGTTCGCCCTGCCCTAGGGGCACGCACAGCCCACATCGCCCACCCAGGTAAAACCTTAAAGCGTGCAAAGTCATGATTCTGAATTTGTACTCACCGCCTTGTGGCTTCTCTGGATAGGCCCCTGCCAGGATACGGAACATCAGTGGGGTCAGGGTACTACAGGCACCCCTTCCTCGTTGGGAGGCCAGCCCCAGCTGGGCCTCCGCCGTCTTCCTTGCCTAGCGGCGCAGGTCCTCCCACTGTTTGCCGCAGTGGGTGCTCCGCCTGTGAAAGACCCCCAGGGTCCGCACCTCCTTGGCGATGGCACGCAAAATACCCTTTTTCTGATGGGTTCTGACCTGCTGGAAAAATACAGCAGAAAAGGTATTAGTCATACCATCTGGACTGTCATACTCATGGCCCACCATATCCCTCCCATCCCCTTACACACAGACATTGACCACCATACATGCAGCACTCTGCCCAGGACACCTCAGCCCCCCCCTACATGAGGCTTACACACACAGCACTCCATACATTCATGGCCCACACATCATGCTCACAGTGTACTCACCTGTTTGTCTGGAGGACCATAGACTAATTTGTACTGGGGTAGGACCCTATCTACTACTTTCTTCAACTCCTCCGAAGTGAAGGCGGGGGCCCTTTTCCCAGACACCTGAGCCATTGTCGCTTCCAGACACAGGTCACAGCAGCACTTGCAGTGTAGGTCCTCTCCTGTTGAAGGTCAGGTAGCAAGTGAGTGTACAGATAGAAAATGGTAGTCACATCCGTGGCGGTGCGTACCGTCACTGCTGGCGTATATCGCCATTGGCTCCTGGAACCCATAGGGCCCAATGTTAACCAATGCGAAGTTGAGCAGCGGTCATCGACCGCCAACGGCTACGGCGCACAAAGTCAGCATAATTAACTCATTTCCACTTGTCTCTCCTAAGAGGTCAGGTACCCGCCATTTCAGGGGGGCAGAGGCCATGGCACCTAACTGCGTCACTGCAGATATTGGCACATCAACTGACTCTCTAATTCACATACTGTTTCAGTAAAGGAAGAAATGCATCATTATTTAAACAGATTTGTGAATATGATCCTCTGCTCACCGTTTTTCTCCCTAGACTTCAACCGCTGAGGATGAATATGAGATGGAGACATCCTCCTGTGTACAGACCCCTGGTGGACCTGGCGACCATGGAGGGCAGACACATTATCCTAATCTACAGACTTGATAGGCCAAAATCCAAGAACTGTGTGCCCAATTGGAGCCAGTCCTGATTTTAGCTATCCACCAGCCCACAGGTATCCCCCCTATAGTGCAGGTCCAGTCAGTGCTCCATTTCCTGGCAAGTGGTTCCTTCCAAGCGACAGTGGCCATGGCATCAGGCATGTCACAGCCTATGTTCTCAAACGTGTTGACCAGAGTGTTGTCTGCCCTGCTGAAACACATGCGCAGCTACATCGTATTCCCCCAGGTGGAGGATTTGGCCACAGTGAAAGCTGACTTCTATGCCCTGGGACATATACCCAACATCACTGGTGCCATTGATGGAACACATATAGTATTTGTCCCCTCCCAGAGGAATGAACAAGTGTTCAGGAATAGAAAAAGCTATCACTCTCTGAATGTGCAGATGGTGTGTTTGGCAGACCAGTACATCTCCCATGTGAATGCCAAGTATCCTGACTCTGTGCATGATGCCTTCATCTTGAGGAATAGCAGCATTCCATTTGTGATGTAGGTTAGCCCATGGTCCCCACCCACAAAGACACCCCAGGTTCACAGAGGAGGAGCTAAGGGTCATGGTGGAGGAAATCATTCGGGTAGAGCCACAGCTATTCGGATCACAGGTGCAGCCGGCCTCCATTGCAAGGAAGATTGAGCTATGACGGAGAGTCGTGGACAGGGTCAACGCCGTGGGACAGCACACAAGAACAAGGGATGACATCAGGAAGAGGTGGAAAGACCTATGGGGGAAGGTACGTTCCGTGGTTGCAAGACACCAGGTAGCCATACAGAGGACTGGCGGTGGATCGCCACTTCCTCCCCCACAACTAACAACATGTGAGGAGCAAGTCTTGGCGATCGTGGATCCTGAGGGCCTTGCAGGAGTAGCAAGAGGACTGGACTCTGGTAAGTCAAACTTTTTACTACTTTATCTCCCCCACCCTACCTGCATGCCATCACTAACTCCCACCCCTACCCTCACCCCCATCACTCCACCAACTCACATATACCTCACCATCACAACCCACCCATTCCAATACCAAGCCCTGCATGCAAGAAAAATGCATGGACTCCCATCACAGACCTGCATGGACACCTATCACCATAGCATGCACACTAGTGACAATCACTTAGCCAAACCAATCACAACTCACACAAGCCAAAGCTGCCTTGTTAATAACAACCATAGATGGAAACGTACCCATGCACAAGATATCAGACGCAGAAACAATAACACTGCGTTTACATCCCCACAGGACTCCCACTCAACGTCACCGAAGAGGAGGTGCAAGCCACATCCAGTCCCCCCCCAAGAAAAAGCCCACAGTGATGACAGCAGCTCTGCACGCGTGGATCACGATGACCAACCTGGCCCATCAGGAACCTCTGGACAGTCGATTACTCTTCCACAGTCCCAACCCTCCACAGAGCCTTCCCCCTCAGGAAACACCAGCACAGCACCCACCCAGCGGGCCCATACCTCTGTCCCCAGGACACGTCAATCAGCAGTGTGTCCACCACTACAGTGACCCCAGGCAACCCTACAAACCCAAGACAATCAGAGAACTGGTGTCAGTGGCAGTGGGCACACGGTTCAGGGGACAGAGGCACAGGACAACTTGGAAGCTGGGAGGACTGCTGTGCGACAGGGGGAGGACAGGCCCAGGGAACTGACTCGCTAGATCCTGGGAGCATACAAACATTCCCAGGAAACGCTGGGCAAGATACTTGACAAGTTGTAGGAGAACATGCGGCTGCAGGAGGGACAGTACCTGGGGATCAGAGAGGACTTGAAGGACATCAACACCACCCTGGTCTACATTGCAGGGCTGCTGGCAGAAATGGCCCACACTATGAGAGAGGCAGTGGCACCCTACCAAGCCTCTGCCACTAGCCAAATCAATGAATAGCCCTCCACCTCCGCTGCCGCTATTGGAGAGGAGGCCCCACCACAGGACCACCAGGCCACCAGCATTCCTCCCCATGCAGAAGACAAACTACCCCGCAAAGCTCCCTGTGATCCAGGCAGAAGCCAACTTGCCTGATTGTCACCCTTGTGTCCCACTTTGTCACCCTGTCCACCTAGAACTGCCATTTCTCCCCTTCCCATGCCCCCTGGGACAATGCACCTGTGATACAAATAGACAGCACTCTAACCTGGACTATCCTCCATCAGCACCCCAGCTATTGCTCATCCCCCTTCTACCTCTTAGCACTTAAATAAACACCCTTTGAAAAAATACAAGTATGGAGTATGTCAAATGATTTAAGTATGTATTTGTTTAATAAGGTTCATACATTGAAAATCAACTGTACAGAAATGTATCGATGGGAATGCAGTCAACACACCAGGAGCGATAGTTGGGCACAAATATCGGCAAATAGAGATGCCAAAGGCTACAGTGAGTGGCCATAGAAGTGGGAAAATCAGCCTGCCAGTGACAATGTCAAACACAAAACTGTCAATTAAGTGTGAAGTTACACTGTCTTACCTGTGTGTCATTGGCAGTATTGATGAATTATTGCACTTCTGTTATCCTCATCCTCATCCTCTGCCTCCTCATCTTCACTGTCCACGGGGTCCACTGCTGCCACACGGCCATCTCCAGCCTCATCCTCCTGTAGAAAAGGCACCTGACGACGTAAGGCAAGGTTGTGCAACATGCAGCATGCCACAATGATCTGGCAGACCTTCTTGGGTGAGTAGTACAGGGATCCACATGTTAGATGTAAGCAATGAAACCAGGCCTTCAGGAGGCCACTGGTCCTCTCTATAATTCTTCTTGTTAGCCCGTGTACCTCATTGTAATGTTCCTCTGCCCTTGTCCTGGGATTCCTAACAAGGGTCAATAGCCATGATAGGGTGGGGTAACCAGAGTCACCTGCAAATATCGAGGGACAACATTTAGCCACACACCAACCCTTAGGGCCCACACCATACCCATGCACCAACGTCTACTGGGTGGGAACCAGGGCCCACCTATTAGCCACACCATGTGCCTCTGGAGTTGAGCCATCACATATGGGATGCTGCTATTCCTCAGGATAAAGGCATCATGCACAGACCCAGGATGTTTTGCATTGACGTGGGAGATGTACTGGTCCGCCAGGCACACCATCTGCACATTCATGGAGTGAAAGCTCTTTCGATTTCTGAACACCTGTTCATTTCGCCGGGGGAAGACAAATGCAATATGTGTACCATCAATTGCCCCAATAATGTTGCCAAATCCTCCACCTGGGGGAAAACGATGTAGCTGCGGATGTGTTTAATCAGGGCAGACAACACTCTGTTCAGCACTATTGAGAACATTGGCTGAGACATTACTGCTGACAAGCTCACTGTCACTTGGAAGGAGCCAGTTGCCAGGAAATGGAGCACTGAGAGCACTTACACAAGAGGGGGGATCCTGGTGGGGTGATCAATACCAGAGATTAGGTCAGGCTCCAATTGGGCACACAGCTATGTGATTGTGGCCCTGTCCAGTCCGTAGGTGAGGATAATGTGCCTCCCCTCCATTGTTGCCAAGTCCACCAGGGGTCTGTACACTGGGGTATGTCTCCATCTCCTATTCATCCGCAGCGGTTGCAATCTATGGGGCAAAATGGCGAGCAGATGGTCAGTATCTCTTATTTCCAACCACTACACTTCAATGCATGTTGTGATTCTAACAATATTTTGTTGGAGAGGTCCAAGTGGTGCATATGTGTACTGTGATGCAGTTAGAAGCCATGGCCTGCCCCCCCCCTCTGAAATAACGTCTGCCTGTCCTGTTTAGAGGGACAGGTTGAAATGAGGTAATTCCGCTGACGCTGTGCGCCGTGGCAGGAGGCGGTCAAAAACCACCGTGCAACTCCTCATTGTTTATGATTGGGCCCTATGGGGTACAGTGGCCAATGGTGATGTACGCCAGCGGTGACGGTATGCACCACTGTGGACATCACCTCCATTTTCTATCTGTACACTCACTTGCTACCTGACCTTCAACAGGAGAGGACCTACACTGTAAGTACTGCTGCGACCTGTGTATGGAACTGACCATGGCTCGTGTCACTGGGGAAAGGGCTCCTGCCTTAACCTCAGCAGAGTTGGAGAGACTGGTGGATGGGGTCCTACCCCAGTACCGAATGCTGTATGGGCCTCCAGACCAATAGGTGAGTACACCATGGGTACGATGTATGGAGTGCTGTGTTTGAAGGCCACATGTAGGGGGTGAGTGGTTGATGGGCCCTGGGCAGCATGCAGCATGTATGGTGGGCCATGTCTGTGCTAATGGGGATGGGAAGGGGCATGGTGGGCCATGAGTGTAACAGGCAGGACGGTTGGACTAATATCTTTCCCTGCATCTATTTCCCTGCAAAAAGGGCATATGGCGTGCCATCGCCAAGGACATGCGGACCCTGTGGGTCTATGGCAGGCAGAGCACCCACTGTCGGAAATGGTGGGAGGACCTGAGACGATAGGTACGGAAGATGGCAGAGGCCCAGCTTGGGATTGCCTCCCAACGAGGAAGGGGTGCCCGTCAAACCCTGCCCCCCCCGATGGCCCGCATACTGGCGGTGGCCTATCCAGAGCTGGATGGGCGCTTGGGGGCATCACAGCAGCCACAAGGGGGTGAGTAAAGTGCCCTAATTTACAACTTATGCTTGCGGGGTGGTATCCAGGTGGGGATGTGGGCCTGTGGGTGCCCCTAGGCCAGGACTGACATTGCAGAGTAGGTCCTATTTTGGGCAGGGTTCTGATGTAAAATACCTCCAAACAAGCTAGTATGCATCCACTACTGCTGCAATTGGTGTCAGGTGTCCCTATCCATGGCTTGGTGACTAGCATTGTGACTGGTAGTGCATTGCCTAGTGTGTAGGGCTGTTCCCTGTGTGTGTGTGTCGTGTACGCAAACTGTGGTGTTGTTGCCGCCATTGGCCAAGTGTATACTTTGTCTCTCCCCCCCTTATTGTTTTGTCACCCTGTCCTTATGTGCATTAGCATCATATGGCGGAGGAGAAGAGGCACCGGCAATGGATGGAGCTGCATCCCACAGGGCCCAGCAGGCAGAATCCACCAACGGTGAGGACACCAGTGGGATAAAGGGCGAGGGGAGCACTACGGCGGGGACAGTTTGGACATGGATTCCTCCTCTGATGGAAGCTCCCTGGTGGTGGTGGATACCTCTGTGCCCACCCCAGCTACAAGTACAGTTGCCACCCCCTGTAGTAGCATTGCCCTCCCAGCAACCCGTCAGTGTGTTTCCCGTGCTCGCTCACCCAGAAGGGTGGACATCTCCTTTGCCCCAGGCACCTCAGGACCTGCCCCAGTGAGCCCTGCTGCCCTGAGTGAGGAGGCTATTGGCCTCCTGCGATCCACCTCTGTTGGGCAGTCAACCATTGTAAATGCCATACAGGGGCTGGCAGCCCAAATGCAACAGACAAATGCATTCCTGGAGAGCATTCACACTGGCATGGCGGCCCAACATAGATCACTCCAGGCTCTGGCCTCCTCTCTGATGGTAGCCATTGTCCCTCTTTTTAGCCTTCCCCCTCCAACTTCCTCTACCCAATCTCATTCCCCTCAACCCCAACCTATCCCAAGTACACAGCCAGACCAGCATGCACACAGGACAACACACAAGAGTGGACATGGCAAACACAAGCACCACACTTCATCCCACAGGCACTCACACAAACAACATCCAGATGCAGACATACCAACATCCACTGCCTCCACTGTGGCCCCCCTCCTCGTCCTCAACCTCCTTCCCAATTGCGTCTACACTCACACCTGCATGCACTACATGCTCATCCACTACCCCATCACCAGCACACCTATCAGCACACGCCCCTAACTGACAGTCACCACCCCAACTTCCATGCACACGTCCCCTGTGTCCTCTCCCACTGTGTCTGTGCCCCCTCCTCCCAAAGTACACAAACGCAAGCACTCAGACACCCAACAGCCATCCCCCTCACAACAGCATCCAGCCCATGCACCTGCACCCAAACACAGCAGACTGACACCTCCGACAACTACTCCCTCTTCCTCCACTCCTAAACCATCTCCCTCTTCCCGCTCCAATGTCCCTAAGAAGCTTTTCCTCACCAACATTGACCTCTTCCCTAGCCGCCCCGTCCCTCATGTCAGGCCAGGGTGGTCAAAACCCAGCCAAGCACCTTAGCCATCCAGTCCAGGGGCACAGTAGTGTCGACAGCTACACCAGGTGGGAGAGGATCCCAGGTACCAGGCAGCCACACGGATAGGGTGCCTGCACCAGGTGCTGCAAGGAAGGGCAAGGAGACACCTCCACCTGGTAAAAGGAAGCGCAAGGAGCAATCCCAGGCTGCTGAGAGGAAGGGCAAGGAGCATTCCCCAGCTGCTCCCAAAAGGAGCCATTCCCAGCTGCTGGCAGGAAGGGCAAGGGGCCTGTACCAGCAGGCAAGAAGGACAAGAGGCCTGGTGCTGGGACTCAGTCAGAGCCCCCACCACCAACCATGGCGGTTCAGCCATCTGAGGCTGCAGGGGATGGATTGGAGCATCCCCCTACCACTGCTAGCACCGCCACCAGCACCACTGCCAGCAGCAGCAGCCCCAGTGGGCAGCCATCCGAGGCTGCAGGTGAAGGGCTGGAGCCTCCCCCCACCACTGCTAGCACCACCACCAGCAGCACCACCAGCACCACTACCAGCAGCAGCAGCCCCCGTGGCCAGCCGTCCGAGGCTGCAGGGGAAGGGCTTGAGCCTCCCCTCACCACTGCCAGCACCACCACTGCCTCCACTGAACAGCCATCACCGCCGGTAGACAGTGTGTAGCCCTGTGTCTATGGGTTGTTGTGCAGCCTGGTACCACCACATCCTGTGGGTCTGACACCCAAGTAGAAGACTGTGACCTTGCACTCCCCAAGATCTGCATCACAGGACATGTTGCCCACTCCAGAACCAGTGGAGAGGCCATACACTCACTCCATCCTTCCCAGGATGAAGCTCACTGGGCACAATGCCCCCTCTAGAACCAGTGGGCAAATAACCCATTCAAGAGACTGTGGCCTTGTACTGCCCAGGACCAATCAGTGCGCAAATTACCCACTTGAGAGACTGTGGCTTTGCACTCCCCAGAACCAAGCAGTGGGCATGTTGCCCCCTCCAGGACCAGTGACATTGTATCATCTTCTGGCTGAGGTGCCCCTCATTCCCCGTCCCCCTGAGGTGCCTGTCTATTTTCGACCTGATACCCGTGCAGTGTTCTCTCCGTGTTGTTGCAGGAGTGAGGTTGGGCCTTGGACTTTGTGATGTGGCCCTGTGGCCCAAGGACATTGAAGACTGGGCAGTGTCCCTTGCATTGTAAATATGTATATACCTTTTGTTTGGATGCACGAATTTCACCTATATTTATCTTATTACAGCCTTTTTACACTATAGTAGTTGTCCTGGCATTATTCCTGAGGCGTACGGGGTGAATATGTAATGTTAGTGGATCTGCTTGTGTGTATGGTGGGGGTGGGGGTGTTGCGTGTGTGTGTGTCACTCTCTTTTTCCTCCCCCCTCCCCTGTGCTAGGTGGCAGTACTCACCATGGCGTCTTCGCCGGCGTTGGTGTTCGGAATGGAGCAGAAGGTAGAAGAGCATGGGAAACACATGCAGCTCGGGCTCCATGTCAGCGTGGTTCTTCCCTGGGTCTCCAGAGGTGAGTCGTTTCCCTTCTGTGCAGTGTTTCCGCTAGGCTTTTGATGTCGTTGGTACCGCCCCGTAAAAGGTGGCGGATAGATGTGTCATATTACTGTGGGCGATACATTGTCTTCCGCCTGGCTGTTGGCGGTTACCGCTGGGGTGCCTGTTGGTTTCACCCTGGCGGTCGCTGTGTTAAGTGGCTGTCTGTGTGAGCGGTTTCTGCCATTGTCACAATTTCAAACTTATTACTGCCGGCCTGTTGGCGGTATTACCGCCACTTTATCACCGACCACCAGCGTTGTAATGAAGGCCAAAGTCTCCTTTTCCCCACAATTCTCCTCCTGCTGGCTCCAAATACTATGTTGTTTTAAACACACATGTCAATGTCTTTCTGTGTAGCACCAAAATAGGCTAGACACATTGCTGATAATGAAAGAATGGCAGTTTAGGATACCTACTTAGGCCAAGATAGGCTTTCTAAGGTTTGATACATTTCATTGCTATTGCAATATGAGTTGAACGTTGCTAATCCACAACGCCCTGAGTCAATCGTATTACATTTGTTCAGAAACCATTGTATTCTGATTGAATAAATCTTTATTTGTTTTACATTATTGTAGCTGCTAATGGTTCACTAATCATTTCTCTTTTTTGCTGTCTGGTTCATTACTTTTTGAAGACAGCAGTAATCACAGAAATGTCATACCAATTTACTTGTTACAACCTAATTGGTACAGTAGATTAAAATGATGCCTGTTTGGCATGTTAAATATAAATCCATTATGTAATCACCAACATTGTTTCAGACTACCTTTCAGCAGCGTTGGAATCCTGTCTCATTCCATTCTCTTTTTCTTCTTTCTCTGTAAAATACATTTTCAGACTGTTCTGAAATGTCAGTGATGATAAAAATAGACATAAGGTGCACATTTTTCTCTGAGGGCATTTAAAGAGTCATTGATTAGTCAAAACAAAAAAAAACACCTCTTCCGTCTCCACACTGTACTATATTACTGTGTGATCTATAATAGAGTTGTATATCACAAGCCCTGATCCCCAGTGATCATGTAGACCTCTTAACTCTTAATTTGCTGATTACATCTACTTGCAACTGTGATCCAATGCCTTTGGCATACTTTGCATGCTATTCCACAGTGACATTATACAACATCCCATAATCGTGTGCCAGGGAGACATTGTAATTTAAGATGGCTAAAACAGGCAGACAGCACAGGTAAAGTAACAACCACTACCTGATTTTCCTCATGACGATAGCCACGTAACAACATTAAAATAAATAAATACTAAGGCCCTCATTGTGAACACGGCGGTAAACACTGCTTTGCCGGCGGTGGCGGTAACAACCGCCAACAGACCTAACCGCCAAATAATGAACCAACTGAAACACAGGCATCCTGAAAACCACTCACCGCCAGCAGAGGAGTGCCGACAATGATGGCAGAGCCCACCCACAGGCCGAGGGAAAGGCCCTGCCTGCCCATCAAATAATGAAGCACTAGACCGCCGTCAGTTCCGGGGCAGGAACCACCGCCACGCAAAGCCAGGTGGAAACAAAAAAAATATAAGGAAACACTCACCGGAGGCTCACACGTCGAAGCAGACATGGAGAGAGAGTTACAGATCATGCCAGCCCTGCTCCTTGCCATATACCTCCACGACCGAGACCGCCGATGAAGACGATGACGGTAAGTACCGCAACCTACTAAACAAGGGAAGAAAGGGCACAGTTACCTAGCCACCCATTCCACCAACCGTACAACGCTCCCACAACCCTTCACAGCAGCACAAGCCATACACCCCAGAGCAAGAGCTACTTACCCGACACAAGGCAAATGCAACCTGCCCAAAGTACATACATGTGCCCAACACCCCCAAACAATGAAACGAGAGACCACGGATCCAGAGTGTGCCTCAAACAACACAGGCCACACATTAACCTTTATTGTGCTCACTGAGCAACAGAAGTGCATAGAAGGCCAATGGCCAGTCCATATTCAAAGAAGTCTAATGGGCCACAATGGCCCCAACTTGACTCCCACAAGTGTTACTGTATTCCACCTCATAAGGGCAACAATGGGGCATCCAGGCACCTCAGAGAACAAGGGCAGGGGTTGGTGGTGGTGGGGATTTACGACTGGGAGGGAGGGGCTTGGATATCCGTTTTGAAGGTGGAAGGGGCTTAGCTTTAGTCACAGCAGCTGGTGGAGTGGACTTGGCATGGTGTGCAGCAGATGTTCCTGGGCCAGCACAGGATCTCTTCCTCACAGGGGAGGTAGCATGGGAATGGGAAGGGCGGACAGGGGTGGGCTGTGACGTGGGAGGAGTTGACAGACCATGGAGGTGAGCACGTTTAGGGACGATACGGGGTGGGCCAGTGGGCTCAATTAGGTCAATATGGGACAGGAAAAGTTTCTTAGGTGCAATTGGGGTGGACCTGGAGGAAGGCATGGGAGTGGAGGTAGAGGGAGTGGTCGTGACAGGTGTAGGAGTGCATGACGTGGGTGCAGGAGACTGGACAGTATGCTGAGGTGTTGTGGATGTGTGATGGGTGAGTGTTTTGGTGCGTTTGTGTGTCTTGGGTGGAGGGGGGGTGGACACAGTGGGAGAAGACAGGCTGGCAGTGTGAATGGATGTTTTCTGGGTGTCTGCAAGTCTTGTGAGTGTGCTGCATGTGTCACCTAAAGTTGTTGTGGTGAGTGCAGGTGTGGTGTCTGGGGTGCATGAATGGATGTGTGCTATTGTGGATGTTGGTGTGTGTGCATGTGTATGTTGGCTGTGTGTATGCTTGTGGTGGGAGGTGTGGTGCTTGTGTTTTGAAGTGTGCTTCTTGTGTGTTGAGGTGTGTGCCTGCGTGTCAGATTGTGTGCTTTGGATGGGTGAAGGGAGTGGGGTGCTGGAAGGGGTAGAGGGGTTTGAGGGGGGACGGAATGAACAGGGACAATGGCTGCCGTCAAAGAGGAGGCCAGAGCCTGAAAAGATCTCTGTAGGCCAGACACAGCACTGTGAATGCCATCCAGATAGGCATTGGTCTGCTGCACCTCTGATGCTAGCCCCTGGATGGCATTGACGTTGGTTGTCTTCCCTACAGAGATGTTTCTCAGGAGGTCAATAGCCTCCTCCGTGAGAGCAGCAGGGCTGACTGGGGCAGGGTGGGAGGTGCCTGGGGAGAAGGAGACACCCACCCTTCTGGGTGAGGGGCACGGGCAACTCGGTGGGGAGCAACAGGGAGGGTGGTGATGGTATGGGGGTGATGAGAGATGACACAGTAGGGGTGGGCCCACTAGGGTCCGCTACCGCCAGGGAGCTCCCATCGGAGGAGGTATCGGAGTCACTACCTCCAGTGGTAGTTGTCTCCCCTGTGGTACTCCCCTTGCCCTCCAACCCACTGGTCCCTTTGGCGTCGGACAACTCTGCCTCTGAGGATCCGTGGGCCGCTGCCTCCCCACTCACCGGTGCCTCAACTCCCTCGCCAGATGATGCTGATGTACACAGACAACCCAAGAGAACAGGGATTGGGAGACAAAACAGGAGAGGCACTTGTAAATAGCTGAATGGAGGTACATTAGTGGTTCACACATACACCCACCCAGAAATTATTCCACCAGGCAGCACCTACCGCTATACACATGGCTATGACCCTGACTAGTTGCCAGAACCCTGCTTTTTGCCATTCCCCTTACAACCTTAAGGACCTGAAATACTGCTGACTTGACCCTTGCACCCCTACTTCCCACGGGGGCCATTATTTAGATGGACATCTGTCAGAGTCCCTGCCACTAGACAGCATAAATTTGAACGCGCACACACACATCAATCAAGGAGAAAAAGTATGGTATATGTTTTCACCCCCTTGTTACTGCTGCGCAGCTTTCAAGGGCCCATCCAGATCCGGGTACGCCACCGGCACCCCTTCCTCGTTGGGATGATTTCCCCAGCTGGGCCTCACAGATCTTCCTCGCCCAGCGCCACAGGTCCTCCCACCTCTTCCTGCAGTGGGTGCTCTGCCGGTTGTAGACCCCCAGGTCCACTATGGGATGTACATTTAAAACATCCTAACAGCACACACACACGCAGCATGCCAGGAACCCTGGACCATACAGTGTCACAATTGCACACATGTATGCAGGCAACAGCCACCATTACACACATCCATGCCCCCCAATCCTCCTACTCACCTGTACCTCTGGCTGACCGTAAAGCTTGGCGTACAGGGGCAGGACCCCGTCCACAAGCTTCTCCAATTCCTCGTTGCTGAAGGCCGGGGCCCTTTCCCCTGCAACACGTGCCATTTCCATGACAAGAGGGAGGACACAGCAGTACACTCAGTGGAGTACCTGCATGCACGAGATCAGGGAGTCAAGTGAAGTTGGGGTGATGAGTTCGCGTGCGCACTGCAGCGGTCTGCAATGTCGCCGCTGCCGACGATCATGATACGCTAAGGATGCCCATTGACAACCATGTTAACTAATGAATTAGCGCACGGCGGTAAACACCGCCTTACGCTATTACGTCAACCGCTAGCGATATGGGGTCACTTCCACCACGACACTTCTGGATTACAAGGGGCAGACATTTTTGCATTAACTACGCAGTTGTAAAACCCTCATCAGCACAATGCAGGCCCTATTGTCCCCTAAACACACATAGGCATGAAACAATATACATTACCTAACCGGACCAGTCCTGATATTTCTTTTTGGTCATGTTGCTGCAATGTCACACACTAAGCATTTGTGTCATCGACAATCATGGCAGCAGTGCTGAATGAGAAACAATGTGTGCTGATGTATGTGTGTTCCTTACACGTGTTTTCAAATCCTCCTAGGTACAGACCCTTGAGGCGAGGGAGGGCCACATCGGTGTACAGACCACTTGTTGATTTGCGGACCATGGTGGAGCGTCACATCATTATCAATTACAGACTCACTCATGCTACTATTGATGAACTTTGTGCATTACTGGATCCAGCACTGAGACCAGCTAATAGTAATCAGCATGCCATCCCTACTGAACTGCAGGTGCTCTCTGCACTCCATTTCCTGGCCACGGGCTCATTTCAAGTGACAGTGGGCATGGGTGCAGGTTTTTCACAGCCAATGTTTAGCATTATACTGTCCAGATTCCTGAATGCATTTGTAAGAAACCTGCAGTCCTATGTGAGGTTTCCCTAAAGTGCTGATCTCCTTGCCATCAAGTTGGACTTCTATGCCTTTGCCAACATACCCCATGTGATAGGTGCCATTGATGGCATACACATAGCTATCATCCCCCCAAGAATCAGTGAACAGGTGTACAGTCCTTCGTGCAACAGAGCAGCAGCAGTCCTTCTTCTGAGTCTTCAGCAGGTGCAAGTGTGTACCTAAGATTTGGGTCTGAGTGTCCATTACTTACACCTGGTGCCTACTTTGAAGTGGGAGAAGCTTCTAAGGCCTTCCCCCTACAGAGGTGTCAGGAATTTCATGCCTCCCTACATGTGTGAAACCCTTTGTGAGCATGCTGTGCAAAAGTCATGTGTGGAGGTGACAGGTAGGTGACCTCATCTTGAGAGAGACAGCCCATCGAGCTAAAACCTATTCCACCTTTGTTTCACTGTATGGGAGCAATACACAAAGACCATCTGCCAGCTACACCTCGTCATGTGCCCCAGGATACAGGGTGCCTGCACAAAATGGTTAAGACAAGAAAATGCTAACTTTCTAAAAGTGGTATTTACAGAACTGACTTAACATCCATCTTCATTATTAAAGAGACTTCTAAATTACAATCCATTAGACACAAAGTGCAGCATTCTTACCTGCTCTGAACTGAAAAAACATCCATTTTCAAATGTAATAATGTAACTCAATGCTATCCTATGGGAGTGGTAACCCACACTGTAGTGAAAGACTAACAGGAGTTTTTTTAGTACCAGGACATGTAAAACTTAAAAGTACATATCCAACTTTTTAAATACATTGTACCGTGGGCTGTTTGGGGCCTACCCTAAGGGTGACTTGCATGTATTAAAAAGGAAGGTTTAGGCCTGGCAAAAGGTTACAATGGCTGCCCTGAGATGTGTTTAAAAGGGCTACTTGAGTGAGTGCACAAAACGTGTTGCAGGTCTACTAATGATACACGTTACTATGGACTTCCAAATACATCAAATGTTCTAAGTGGGTGTAAACCAGTTTTACAATGTTTACAGGGGAGAGCAAAAGCACTAGTTAGCAGAGGTAAAGTCTACAGATTTCTAAAAGCCAATAAAAAAGGGTACAGAAAACAGGTGGGTTAAGGCAAACAATTTGGGCACGACCCTGCATAGAGGGCAGAGACAAACAATATTTTATAACAGGTACTTCTATAAAGAGGCTTATTACCTACCTACACCTACTAGAAGCCCACTTGCATGAGCTTTCAACTGCCACCCAGGAGCTGAACAGCCTGTATGATGAGATGTGAATGTGGATCCAGAGCTGAGAAAAAGGCCTTGGGTGTGGGGTGGTGTTCTGTTTCTCTGGCAGGCTGACCATCTGGGCTATGTCCAGGATCTTCATTACCTTTCAAGGGCCTACCTTGTGACAGACAGATGGACCTAACACATGGGTCTGTTCCTCCTGGAATCCTCATCATGATTGTGAGGTACCAAGCATTACACCCAATTTAGCCAGTGTGAAGAACCATTCTAGTAAAATTCTATACAGAGTTTCCATATGCTGCAGACATATTACAGCGTTGACAGCCCTTTGCCATAGACCGCTCCTCCTTAATTTCACCTTCCATTCAGGCATGTATTTGTGTTTACTGTCTGTGTTCAGGTTTCATAAAATTGTGTACAGTCTTAACAGAGCTTTTCTTTTTTGCTATTGTGGATACAGTCATTCCATTAATGTTTGTCTCTACTACTCCCTCCTTTGTATTTTTCTGTTGTAGCTCAGTGAAAAGGTTCAACAGTCAGAACTTATCCCATGGAGGCCAGTCAAAGTCCTCCACACAGGTCTCCACACTTACAAAGTCGTCCCATGTAAATGGATCAATCTCGGGAGATTGTTGTCCCACCATGGCTGGAGTAAAAGATCAGACATCCCAGGAGGGACAGAAGCCAGAATTGACAAAAATAGGGCTCAATGGGGGAGGGTATGTGATAACATGGTCTACAACCAAATGTTGAAGTAATGTGATGACAAATATCACTGTTACCTGCAATGGGCATCCACATCTAGGGGGCTGTTGTAGCTACTGAAAAGGGAGGCGTGTCCAACATTCTTCCACCCTGACCCATGACTTAATGTGGGGAAGGTGTGACTATCCAGTACAGGTCATAGCCGTGCTGTTCTGATATAGTCATCGACATGATGATGCCAATGCCCTCCACCAAATTGCTAAGAGGTTTGAACACAATGACACCAACTACCAACTTGGGGTTTGGTATTCCTTAAAAAATGAATAGGTTTTTGCTCTATTGATTAGATAGTGACTTGTGGAATAAAAATAGGGAGGGGCTGAAGGATGTAAAGCAGTTGGGGCATAAAGTTCATTTAAACACTGGCCAGAATCCCCAGACACAACTCTAATGACCTTATTTAAGTACTTGTACAATGTTTCAATTGTGTGAGGTACGTCTGATCCATGTAACAACGCTATCGAACAAGAAAAGAAAATACCTAAATATTTAATGGGAACCACTCTATGGCCAGGCTTCATTCTCTCTGTAGTAGTTGAAGACTTTTATTTCAACAGGTGGTTGACCCTGAAGCTTGAAAGCCTTATAAAATAATTAATTGCTTTTAATTAATGGAGAGGTCTTGTGATTGTTGAGGAACCAGATAATGTATTTTAGAATATTAGCAAACTTGTGGTGGCCACTGTTTGTCCTGATGCCCTGGGTATGTGGGCTATTTATGATTACACATGCTAAGGACTCTAAGAATAGGACAAAGAGGAGAGAGAAGTGGAGACCCATTTTTCATGCCTCTAGTCAATAGTGTATGTGGGTTGAGTTCACTATTTATATTTAGTTTAGCCATTGGCCCTGCATAGTGTGATTTGTCATGTTCATAGGTTGTCCGGGGCAAAAGGATTTCAGTAGAGGGGCATTCAAACCCATTGAGGATGTCCAGTGAATGAGCACCACAAACTGCCTGCCTTACTCACCTATACAACTTACAAAATTTCACTGCACCATTTTTTGCATCGTTTTTAATGCCTGCTCAGAGCAGGCATTAAAATGACGCACCCATTATGTTCAATGGGCCTACCTGTGCTTTGCTGTACTAGAGTAAAACTTTTTATTGCTAATTCCCAAAATTTAGGTCCTACACCAGGCCATCTCAAGGCCTTTAAAGACAGTTAAATCTATCTAGAGTTTTTTCTGCATCAAGTGTATTTGCTGCACTCTGATTTTTAATCATAGAGGTCTTAATAATCGTCTTAATAATCAAATGAAGAAAAGTTCTTAGACAAATCCAGTTTTTTTCCAGAACTAATCAGGTCTAGCAAGAAGCTGTCTATATGTAGAGCTAAAGCTTTAGCAATTATTCTGAAAACAATATTTATAAGATATATATATCGATAGGTTTGACATCGATTTTTTATATATGAGACAGAGCATTATCTCTAAAATGTACCCATAGATGTATTTAAGGAGGAAAAATAATAAGTGTGAATAACTTGGGGATCAAAGTTTGTGAAAAATGTATGTAAAATGCAATAATGAAGCCATCCAAGCCAGGAGCCTTATTAATTGGGAGTTCTTTTAAAGCATGACACAAATCTTCTATTTTTGAGGAATCTTCTAAAGAGACAAGATCTATTATATCTGAGCGACCCCTTTTTAGAGTAATACAGTAACAATCTATGGGTTCGTCAGATGGAGCAGTTATGGTAGTATATAGATTTTGATAGAAACAAATAAAAGTCAAAACAATTTCTGGATCTCTAAAAACGTTATACCAGCTTCATTAACCATAGACTTAATTGTTCATTTTTCTAAACCATGATGGTTTGTAAGTAAATATGAAGGTTTATTTTCCCTCCATATTTTTTCTTAACTTTAGTAAGTAGATATGTCTTCTTAGCAAAGAACTTGTTAAATTCCATTTTAACATTTACTAATTTCAGTAATTTAGCATTGTGCTTATTTGCAGTATAGTATTTATGTTCAAAACGTGTTATAAAGGATTTGTCAGGCAAAAGAGAACTATTAAATCTCCATCTAAGAGTTTTAGTCGTGGAGTGGAGCACATCAAAATCAAACTATACCAGAGCCTGGTCCGAGATTAGGATCAAACCAATTTCAGAATTAATTACAGAGCACTTTTATTGTGCTACTAAATATTATGCATTACATTACAAATTTACACATTTAGGTAGATGGAAGTACTTTTACTGACACCCTCCTATCAAGATAGACCTCTAGAGCATTTTGAACCCTGTGATCACAATTACACCCCATCTATACTTGCGGCAATATCACAATATGAGGCCTTCTCCTATGGTAGTTTAGTTAATTGAAAAACTAGGTCCTCAGCTCCTTGAGGAATTCAGGAAGAGAGGAAGAGGCTCTGATGTGGAGTGGGGGGTCATTTCATGCTTTAGGAGTGATGTAATAGAGTGTTCATCCTCCTGATCTGGTTCCTTATGTGAGTGAGGTGTGTGCGAGTAGGAGTCCTGCGGAGCAGAGGTGTCTGGGTGGTTTGCGGAGGCAGACGAAACTGTTCAGGCACATGGGGCCACAGTTGTATAGTGCCTTGAATCTCTGTGTGAGTAGTTATAATTTAACACATTTGTGTATCAGGAGCCAGTGTAGTTCCCTGAGGTGTGGTGTGATGTGAGTTCTGAGTGGGAGAATGAATTTGGCTGCAATATTCTGGCCGGTTTGAAGTCTTCTAGTTAGTTGCTTGGTGATCCTAGAGTACAGATTGCTCCCATAGTCTAAGCTGCTGGTGACTAGGGTAAGAGTGACAGTTTTTCTAGTGTTGCCTGGGAGCCATTTGAAAATCTTCCTCAGCTTCTTCAGGGTGTGGAAGCAGGATGCAGTGCAGTCATGTCCCGTTTTCCACAGCTGCATTTTCTGAGGCTCCTAGCGTGGTTCTTTGGTGGGTGTGGGTCCACTTGCAACCCATTGGAGTCCCACAGTGAGGTGTTCTTGCTGAAGATCACTACCTCTGTCTTGTCTGTCTTGAGCTTGAGACAGGTGGCTTTCATTCAGTTAGTGACTTCATTCATACAGCCAGTGAACTTGTACTTTTTCTGTACTGTGGTGGGGCCTGAATCTGGCCTGCATGGCATTGTAGAGCTGGTGGTTGTTGTGATGGTTGATGAGGCATTGTTGACTAGTTTCTCTAATATCTTTGCAAGGAATGGTAAGAGGAAGGTGGGTCTGTAATTGGGTTAGCAAATGGCTTCTTAAGCAGGGGCATGACGGTGGCATGTTTCTTGTTGTCTGAGAATGTGGCTGTTTACCAAACCCACACTCACCCCAGACAACCTGTTGGACCAGATTTTCCCCTCAATCAGCAATATGACAGTCAAGAAGAGAACAACTATGACCGGGACAAAAAAACCCTCATCAGTTTCAGCATACTTATCCTGCATCATCACTGACCCATCACAACAAGAACTGCCCACTACAGCTGGAAATGTATCTCAGAAGAGGAGTGGGCTCCTGCCCTTTCGAAAGACTGACCCAAGCCATTAAAAGGCACAACAGCTGGATCACCACATATGCCAACACCCTGTCTCCAGCTGGTACACGGAGGCACAAATGACACTGCAAGCAACTGGGGTGCCTGTTGAGAATAAGTCAAAATTGTGCCACGTTAAAATCAATAGAAAAAGTGGCAATCTGCTAAAGCACTCATTATAATGAAAAACACTGCACTGAAATAATCAACATTTTCAAAAAAGCAGGGAAATTTGAAACATGTATGACTAAGTTTTTAGTTCACTTTCATCTCTGCTCGATCCCAATAGCAAATGTTTTTTTCAAAATATTTCTTGGTGTGCGCTGAGGTCCTTGCAGTTCCCACATATTCATTAAAGCACATTGGTGGTGCCCCTGGTCCACCACCAAGAAATTATGCAAATTATTAGCCTTGACTAAGGGCTTATGGGATGCTATAATCACGTTGGACTTGAATACTGAATAAGCAGCTTTGTCACTCACAGAATTCATTTTTATTTTAGTGCAGCCTTTCCCGGCTCTCTTTGTTTGAGAAAAACAAAATGGTGCACCCAATACAAGATTTATCTGGGCAGTGCAGGAGTGGGCTCCTCATTCAGTCAGCGATATTCTGTTCCATTCTGGAGCAGGCTAAAGCATACAAAAGTGATGGATGGAATTCTTGAATTGATCTCAGCCTCTAGTAATTATTGGGCCACATCCCAATTCATCATTATTGTCTAGTGCATACCACATAGTTTTGATCCAGCCACATGCAAATCAGTTTTGATCCTGCTCTAATGGGAACAGTTAAGACCAAACCGCCAGGTCTAATCCTCCCTTAACCAGAACAGCAACCCAGAACCCCTAGTTAGGGCTTATCAGCCAGGTAAAGCTTCAGTCCAGTGACACAGTGTGCATGGGACCCACACCTCAGCATACCTGGCTGTATCTGGCGGATGAACCCTAATCATAGTGAAACAGTCCTAGGGTGCTTGTGTTCCGGTTCAGGGAGGACCTGGTCTAGCAGTTGGGAGTGAACTGTTCTCATTGGAGCAGGGTCAAGACAGATTTGCATATGGCTGGGTCCAAGCTGAGGTGGCATGGTGGGTGAAAAATAATGGACTTGGATGTGGCCCAAGCAATTGCCAGTGGCTGAGATTAATGCAAGCATTTCATCCATTACCTGATTGTTGTTGCAGTTTCTGCCCTAAGTGCGATATGTATGTGACTGTGCTAACTGTGCTACTGGAACCAAGCTAATCATGGCTAATGAGCCATAATCAGGGTGAAATGGATTCTAGGGTGTTTGTGTTCAGTGTAGGGAGGACCTGGGCTGACAGGTGAGGCTCATCTGTTCCCAATGGAGAAAGATTAAAACTGATTTGTATCTGGCTGGATTCAAACTGATATAACATGGTGGCCCAAAAATAACGGACTGGGATGCTTCCCCGAGTGATTGAAAGGGAGCATAAAGCTGTCAGCGCCACTGGCACTGGAGCGATCCATCCTGGTCCTGGGGATCAGCTGGAGTCAAAGTCTCAAAGTTGTGGCCTCAGGTAGCTACTCTCCTAACTGGGCATTTCTTAGTGATTGACGTTCCTTGGTCCAATGTCTTCTTGTCTCTCTTCCCTTTCTGCAGGGGAGAGGAAGATTCTAGAAGCCAGACA
Source organism: Pleurodeles waltl (assembly GCF_031143425.1). Classification (NCBI taxonomy): domain Eukaryota; kingdom Metazoa; phylum Chordata; class Amphibia; order Caudata; family Salamandridae; genus Pleurodeles; species Pleurodeles waltl. The sequence continues at coordinate 267,519,760 of NC_090440.1, forward strand.
CCCCCGGCCAATCCAATAGTGCCAATATGGCTACTTCAGTTTGTCTATGAAAAGAGCTCCCCTGAGAGCCTCAGCTCTGCCCCAGCTGACACAGCTGCCTGTTCCCTTCCTACCAAAAGTTCAAATGAAAGATCCTCCTTCATTGGATCCAGAGGGCTAGTGCTCCACCATTGTTTCTGTGGGCCTGGGTTGCCCCTGCCCAAGTGCAGTGTGACAAACTAATTAACTGTTGAAGATGTATTCCCCACTCCTTCCTTTCCCATGAACTGTGTCATGCACTGTTAATTGCTCCATTGTGCATGAACGCCTTTGTCCCTCCTTCTGAGCAGCAGAGCAAATAACTAAGGGGAGCTTGACAAAGACTTCAATTCTGATTATGAGATGAACCAGAAAAATATGACAGTTCTTAAAGTATCATAAGGAATGTAGAGGTGATGTTAGGGATATTTAATCAAGACTCTAGGTACATGCTTATCCCTAGATTGGTACCTCGCTGGACCGAGCAAATGTGTACTTTAGTGCATTTCTCTCCCACATTGTGTAATACAGTGTAGGGTGTAATACAGTGTAGTCACTACAGACCTACACTATGAAAGCCCACTTGTAAGGCCTATTTCATGTTCCTTGATGAGTCCCTTCGGCAACAGGCTACTTGTGAGCAAATACTGACCTGCGCTAGATGAACGTCTCACACAAGCAACCTGCACACATGCATATGGTCACATGTAATAAGTTCAGAGCCTTGTACTGTAGATGTACAGCAGCGGCCTTATCTTAAAAGGAAGACACTGGTGACTAGAATTTTTGGTTAAATTACGGTAAATTTCCAGTGAGTTAACATAAAAAAGTATAAATTCTTGTGAACATTTACCACACCCTTACTACTACCTATCTTTTATCAAATAGATTGCCTTTGATGGAGATGAAATCACTTTAGTGGCAGTGCTGACCTCTTATATGCCACTAAAGTACTGCTCTCATAAATTGAAATAGAATATGTGGGTGCTACAGGGCTTGTCATAAAATATGCTGTAATAGATAGTCCAGGAAGCTGTGATTAGGGTTGGTGCATTGGTACCATTAACGTACATTGAACAAGATACCTTGTTTCAAAGAAGGTCACTACATTTAACACAGTCTGTGAGCTTGGATCCTTCAGCACTGCCTGGTCAGAAGTGGCCTGCTTGATCTACATATACAACTCACCCAGAAAGGGATTGAGTAATTGTAGGTGAACCTAGGGAATTACTGAATAAGGTGAACAATAGCAATGTGTCAACACCTACAACAATATGTATTATAACATTGTGGCTGTGAGACAACAGGCACAGCTCAAACATCTACATCTGCACAAGAAATAGCCATTATTTCCGCAAACTATTAATTCAATCACAATAGTGCGTCAGAAGGTCAGTCTTCTGAAAGGACAAATGATTGAAGAAAGGGGGTGGGGATGGGGTGAGGAAGGGTCAGGTTTGATCCCCAGATCTAGTATTAATCCTGATGGACTAAAAAGAACAATCTATAAAATAAACATGTTCAAATCCTAGAGGCAGTAGAGTCACCATTGCAAGTAATGAAGGAGAAAACACTACAAGAAATCATATGCCAAGGTCTTCTGCAGTAGCTGCTAATAACTAAAGTAGGACCACCTGGCAGTCATACCAGGTACCGATCAGGGAAATGGAATCCCCAAGACTGAGGACATCAGTGAGCGAGCTGTAATTCAAGGGTGCTGTAATCATGTTTTACAGGAATTCAACAAGACAAGAGAAATTATAGCAATTAACAATGACAACATAGTGATTCCTGATTTTAGTGATATTTTAGATTATGTTTCTGCCAGTATCATGCCTAGCATAAGGGAACATGACTTAAAACGAGTCCAAAATCATGAGTTCACCAGAACCAACGTAGGTTCAACAATAACATATATAGGGGAGATAGTCAAATCATTAAGCAAACAGTTAATCAATACTCAGACTCGATATCTATTAGCCAAACAATGAGTGTCACTAAATAAGCAAGTGAGTCATAATTCTTGAGCCACACAAGATGCCATATACCATACAAATGGATGTAGGGAAGTATGCCTTCCCGGTAAGTCAAGAGAACTACATTACTTACATTATGATGCCAGCATCCTGAAATCAAGAGTTGCCTATAAAGATTACATCAATTCATAATTAGGAGCCAGATCATTATTCACTACTTCCCAAATGTCTCACTAAAAACGTGCTGCTATACCTCTATTTGACTCATCTCTTAAACTCTATCATAGCATTGTTGAAGCATGCGATAGGCCAGTGAGTCAGAATTCCAGTTAAAACTGGCAACTTGAAGATACATTTTTGCTCTCAATATGGGCCTAATTTCGATCTCCCTATGCCATTTACTTAGTTTCAAGAGAAATGTAGAACAGTGTTGTTGCATCTGGAGATTTTAATTGTATAAGTTATCTGCAAATGAATACTACCAATACCAAGTGGTGTAAGCGTATGTCACAAGTCAGAAATGTTATTTCCATAATTACCAAATCTTTAGATGTCACCGACCGCTTGAAGCTATCCTCAGAATGAAGTATATTTCTTTTATTCCCCAGTTCAATAGCAATACTTCTTAATTAGCAGTACCCTACCAGAAGGCTCAGTGATCGAGTATCAGCCATCTTGAGTGTTCGGTCCTGTAGTTGTAATACTAGATCTTAAATAAAAGATAGAAATTGAGAATATACCACAATGAACATTCTACCAAGACCCTGTTTAAAGATGAGACGTATGTAAGAAATCAGGTATAATATTAAGACATTTTCAAATGATAATTGACCATCTCCTCAAGATAACATAATATGGAATACTATGAAGACGGCAATCGAGGCTAGCCAATACAATGCTCCTTTTAAAAGCAAAAACAAGGGATCAATACAGAATGAGGCCATAGAAGTCAGTTAGCCACCCTGGAAGGTGAACATGCTTGATACATTCAAGTGTAGAACTCGGCATAATAAAATGTGGGGTGAGCTTGTTTAGATTCTATATGAGTGAGGTCCCCATATACCACCAAAATGAATTCACATTGTAAATCCTTTCGATTCTATTCATATGAAATATTTTAACTATGCAGTCTTGAGATAGAGCCAAAATTAAAACTATTAGTGAAATTACAGACCCCTAAGGGTCTGTTTAAGTACTCTGAAGATTATCGCCACTTCGAATTACTAATCTAATTTAAATAAAACTGCAATAGATAGACTTAAGCAATTAAAATGAATGAATAGGAAATATTATAGATCAGATCACACTGGAAAGATTATGTGAAATTATATGAAATGGAAATCTGGCATTTAGGGCCAGATGTATCATGCATTTCTGCGATCCCATTTGCGATCCCAAAAATGCATTTTGGTATGTATGAATCCCAATTTGCGATTCAGTAATTTGTTACCAAATCAAAAATTGGAATTGCTACGACATACCTATTTGGTATTACAACGGCACATGTCAAGGGAGTCCATTCCTAATTCCGAATCGCAGAGGTATGTAGGAATATTTTGGGACCGAAATGTGGTCGCAGAACATTTGCATTTTACCACATACTTAAAGCAGGAGGTAGCCCATTCCCCTTTGTGAATGCATACAAAAACATTTTTTAAGAGCAGGCTGTGATCCCACGGACCACGGCCTACTCTTAAAAAATGAAAAGAAAACTTTTCAATTTCCTTTTTTAAATACCTCCCGTTTTCCTTTAACGAAAACCATCCCTGTGATTGTAGTAATTCACAGTGGGTTGCAAATTGCGACCTACCACATGAATATTAATCAAATAACGATTACCTAATTCTGATTCACAGAAAATCACAATTATGTAATCACTATCCAGATAATTGATACATCTGGCCCTTAGTGCTATATTCTTGTGCTAAATGCAGTGGTGTATCCATTTGGATGCAAGGGCGCATTAAGCACTAAAGAAAAACACAAAAATCAAAAGTTTGCATTTTGGTTGTGTGCGTTATTCTGGCGCTGTCTGATTTTACAATCTGACCAACATGTTAATTCATCACAAAGCCATACAAAAAATAAGGTACTGTTGAAGAGCAGTAAAACACAGACACACGCATTCATCAAACAAAGACACAGATGGTGAAATATTTTGTTTAATTCACAAATAAATATAAAGAAAAAAGTAAAATTTTAATGGTGAGATTGGTACTTCTCTCATTTTAATTGTGGCCCACATTGTCTATATTATATTCTGTAAGATGCGCTTGTACTGCTTCAACAAAGCAATCAGAATATACCAACCTAATTGTATTCCTGCAATTTCAAATGTATTCATATTTGCAGAACGTTTGAAAATGTTCGATTTTAAATTTGTCATCATTCTTCATTTATCTGCACCCCATTAAACTGCTAATATTTAATTTTTGAAGCAGTTGTAGAACCCCTGAGTAGGTGTTACGGACTCCCAAACAAAGTTAAGAACCCTTGAACTAGAGATGAAACACGGCCTTCCCTGGTGGCCACTGACCCCAACAATTCAACCTTACTATTTCTGATTTGGAATTTGCCGAACATGCTAGTTCATCAACACGCCTCGCAAAATACTGGGTCCTGTTGAAGAGCAGGAAGAGGGCAAAAGCTATACTAGTCAGTGCAGTGGAAATCACAATAGCATACCTGAATTCCAAACAGTTCCAGAACATACAGAGATTAACGAATTTATTTAGGTTGACAGGGGTATAGTCAAAGTACAATCTCAAAGACGTTTTGGCCTCAATTAATGGAGTCCTATGATAGTATACTACCAGAGGACACTTGAAACCCGACGTTGTAATGCACGCTCCAACAGGAGTGGAACTTTTTAATAGAGCCATTATTTAATTAGTGCCCCCAGCTTCCTTAAGGACACTATGCCACTCAGTATCCATTTTATATGACTACAGTGCTATATAAAAATCAAGGGATTGGGGTAAAAATGCAGTTTCACATGTAATCCTATTGCGTGATGAACCCCAGTGTAAAAAAATGGGTTGCTGGTTGAGGTGGTGAAAGACTATTCAAACAGCCATCACAGTTCCTGTCAGGGTAAAATCACAAGCGAACTCCAAATTAACCTGTGCTTATCTATGTGGTAGCTTGGCATAAAAAAAGTTGGGGTAATTTAGAGGCAATGTCAAATGTATTTATGCAGCATTTCAAAGAGTGATATAGTGAAAACAATGCAAGAAAAATCCCACTCCAACTTAGACAAATACAGTAATATTTAAGAAATGATCTAACACCACAATGACAAATATCCAGTCAGTAGAACCAGAGATATGCAATGTTTAAAGATTTATCTGAAAATAGTGTCTAAAAGCACAAGCCACCAGTTGGGTCTATCTGGTCTCACCAGATCGGAACAAAGTCATAAGTTCAAGCTGACCGGAGATGGAGCACAGGTTGGATACAGATACTAAGTTAGGCCCGCTGAACAAAGTACCTTAAATCATGGTTACAGAGAGTGGCAAGATTCCACATCGTGGATGCGTCATGCAGTTTCCGACAAAGGTGCAGGGCTTTGATACAAGATCCTTTGTGCAGTAGCGGATCCAAGGAGTTGCAGCCTGTGATGTAAAGTCCTGAGTCAGGGATGCGTCACGCAGTGGTGGTTCCAATGTGGAGCTGTGAGCACATGCATTGAGCTGCATCGATTCTGCCCAAATACCACAGCTGGGCTCGCAGGGCACCTTCAGGCCCACTGCCAAAGGTTCAGGAGTGGGGTAAAACCACTTGGCGGACCCACCAGACAGAGTCGAGGTGCTGGGCTCAAATCTGGGTGGAGCCTTTTCTGTCCATGAGGCTCTAATCAAGAGGACAGACAACTAGCCCTTGAAGTCACTCTAGTGCCACTAGGGTCAAGATGCAAGTCCAGTCCTTTTCTCTCAGATAGCAGGGCAGTAGAGTAGCAGTCTTTCTTACAGCTGAGCAGCATAGCACAAAAGGCTAGTGTCAAACCCTTTGTGAGTGAGCTAAGGTGGAGCCTTTGTGATGTACAAGTGCTGTAGTCCTCCCCCCTCATCTAGTCAGAGATAGCCCATACTGCCAACACCTATTCTCCCATTGTCTAACTGTCTGGGAGCAATACATAAAGACCAACTGCCAGCTTCTCCTAGTCGTGTGACTCAGTATACAGGCTACAGGCACCAAATGGTTAGTGCAAGAAAATGTCAATTTTCTAAAAGTGGCATTTTCAGAATCACAATTTAAAATGCAACTTCACCATAAGTTAGGATTTTAAATTGTGATTCTAGAGACACCAAACTTGAAGGAGTCATCTCTTCCAATTTGGAAATTATACTTATAAACTGTATTAAGGCAGCCACAATGTTATCCTATGGGAGAAATAGACCATGCAGTAGTGAAAACATTTTTTTCACTACCAGTACATCTAAAGCTTAAAAGTACATGTCCTACTTTTTAAATACATTACACCCTGTCCTTTTGGCCGTCAATGGCCTACCCTAAGGGTGGCAAATGTGTATCACAAAGGAAGCTTTGGGTCTGGCATAAGGTTTATTTTGCCAGTTCAAAGTGGCAGAGTGAATCAGCACACACCCGGTAAGCAATGGCAGCCCTGAGACAAGTTTAAAGTGCTACTCAAAATGTTGGCACAATCAGGGCTGCAGGCCCAATAGTAGTATATAATTTAGAGGCCCTGGGCACAAACACTGAACTTCACCAGGGTCATATAAGTAAATTAAATATGCCAATTGGAGTTAAGTCATTACTGCCAGGTTTAGAGGATAGAGCACAAGCTCTTTATCACTAATTAGTAGAGGCAATGTGCACAAAGTCGTTATGTCAGCCAAAATAAATTCAGCAAAAAGTATGAGGAGGAAGGCAAACATTTTGGGGGTGATCCTGAGAAAGCACCAGGTTCAATACAAAACCCCTCCAGCCTAAAGCCAGGGGAGAGTAATCAATGCCTTGATGGACTTCCCTGCTTAGGTGATAACACGTTGACAGTGGGCCTCTCCTGCATGGACACTTGTCAGCTCTTCACCTCTCTGAACTCAGGTAGAACCATCTGTCTATACTCTTCTAAGCCACTGGACTGGCGCATGTGGAAGCCTTCCTCTTACCCGTGGACCCCATCTGTGCAGCACCTATCTTTAACTTGCTCACAGATGCATCCTAGTATGCAGGCAGTACCATTATGGACAAACAAACGATTTGGCCCATTCCACCCCTTGAATCAGACTTCTGTGCTCAACCCAAGGAAAGTTCTGCCCATAGTGACAGCAACCAACAGAGGCTACTGACAGCTGTCAGTGTCAAGAGCGAGGTCCCATGTCATCCATTGCCAGGTGGAAGCTCTGAGTGAGGATATTGGGTAGGCCTCTCTTGCAGCCTTGGGGCTGGCAAGGAGTTACCCATGGCTCCATGAAGTGTCTCTGACATCTGAGGTGTCTCAGAGTGGGGGGGCAGTAGCTCTGGGTGCTTTACTCTCTACTTCTTCTCTACCTCCCACCAGTTCAGAGGTGCTAGCGTGAGACTTGTCACTCAGCCCAAGGTCTGTAACCTAGGGCTCAACAGGGGACAAGGGTGAGCCCTCGCTCATCATGCATCTCCATCTGAGCTCCTGTACCCTCTGTTTGGTAGTGGTACCTCCAGCAAACTGAACTGCCAGGGTGCCTTGGGTAGCCACCGAACATAGCTCTCCTGCCACCAGGGGCAACTTTTTCCCCAGAATGCCATCTATAACCATCTAGGCACTACCAATGATCCTCCTCTGGGTCACCTCCCCACCCCTTAGAGGGATTTCAAGGCTAAAGAGCGGAAAAAGTATGCCAATGACCCCAAGTAACCCTACACACCTGGCCAGTGTACTGCCATGGGGAAATTAACCTTTCCATTATCATGGTCTGGCTAGCTCCAGTGGCCCTCAGAGCAGTGACAGGGATCCTATTCACTTTTACTTTGTGGAAGTGATAACTCCAACCCTCAGGGATCATAAGCTCACCCCTCACCCTCTGAGTCTATCGTCCAACTATGGGACACTATGGCATGATCTATGACCTGCCCCTGGGGTCTACATACCCTAGAGTTATAATGGCCATATCTGCAGAGGTCCCACCAGTGGGTGGTTTCTTTGAACATATAGATCCCCCCCTGTTTGTGTTCCAACTAGAAGCACTCTTAGCAGTGGGGTTGGAAATGGGGCTCCCTGGGCCTCCGCCCACTAGAACCACCCCTGTGTTTCTCAGATGGGGTATTGGAACCATTTCCTCCCCCCTTCCTCTGGGACTTGTCTGGATCATATTCGACCTCCTCCTTAATCTACTGAGGGTAACCTGAACCACTCTTCCTGGAGTCACTCCCAGGTACATTCTTGGAAACTCTTGTACTGGCCCAAAAACCCACCTCCTAAGCAAGCTTCCTGGGGTCAGTCAGCTTGCTGTCAACTAGGTGTTTGTGCAGCTTTAGTTGAAATATATATTTTGCCACTGATTAGATTGTGGATTCCTCTAATGTATAGATGAGGTTGCCCCATACAAATGAGTCCCATGTGTTCTTTTTCTTGCATAATAAGTTCTGGCCCCATCTCATTAGCATAAATGGATGTCCTTGTTCAGCATATATTCTCACAGAGCCTGAAGCACCTCTCAAAAGTGGCACAAATGGTCCTCCTAGCTGGAACAGCAGGTGGCAATGTTGTCTACATAGGTGGCACTGAAGATCCGTCTTAGTAACTGGCAATCCACACAGAACCTGAATTTGGGGGTGGTACCTGGAGGAGCAGCCCTGGGGCCCAGTACCACTGGGCTGGACCACGGGCTGCTGGAGGGATAAATTACTCCTAGCTCCATCATCTTTAAGACTTCTTCCTTCATTCTGGCTCTCACCTTGTCAGACAAACTGTAGATCGTATTCTTCAAAGGCATCCCTGTCCCCAGTGTTGATATCATGGGTACACCATTTACTGAGCCCTGGGGGTAGGAAGGAGACAGAGGCGAACTGCCCCAACACTTGCCAACATGCCTCTGCTGTTCTAGTGTTAAGGTAGGGGAGCTGACACCCTCCACTGACTCATCCTGCTCTTTGGGAGAAAGGAAATCTGGGAGAGGTTCACACTCCTCCTCCACTCCATCATCCGTGACCAGGATCATGGTAACTTCAGCAAAAGTGTGGTTTGAGGCAATTGCTGCAAAGGTTTCACCAGGTAGATGACCTCCCACTTATGCTCTTTCACTTCATAGAGCCCAGACATTTACGGATTAGGGCTCTACAGGCTCCATCAGCCACACATTTTTGCCAAACAGACTCTTCTACCCTGACTGCCAGAAGAGCTTCATCTGGTTACAGAGGACAAGCCCTCAAACCTCATTCACTAGGCTGAGAGTCCGTCTGATAGAGTGACAATACAGAAGTTCAGAAAGGCTAACCCCTTCTGAGGTACCTCCATGTAAGCAAACAACAGACTTGGCAAGATAACATCCCACTTCCACCTCAAGGGTTCTGACAGGCCCATGATTATGCCATTAAGGGCCTTGTTGAACCTTTTAACAAGCTCATTAGTTTGTGGATGATAGGATGTGGAAAATGTGTGTTACCGCACATTCATCCCACATGGACTTCATTTATACTGACATGAAGTTGAGACCTCTGTCAGATACTACCTCCTTGGGGAAACGTAAATGGTTACAGATCCCAATCGTTACCCTCACCACTGCAGGTGCAATCACTGTCCTCACAGATATAGCCCCTGGGTTCCAGGTGGCATGGTCCACCTAGACAAGGGTGAACCTGTTGCCAAGGTCTGTCTTGTGGTTCAGAAGCCCAACAATGTCAATGCCCATACTTTAAAAAGAATGGGAACCAGGAGAGCCTTCCCTCTCAAACTTGTACTTGCCTGGCAGGTAGGAAATGACCTGCAGAACGCATCTTAGGTCACCTTAATCCAAGACCAATAAAAGTGGATGACAAGCCTGCCAAAGGTCTTATCCAACCTTCCATGACCTACAAGGGGAACATCACATGCCAGCTCCAGTAAGAAGGTCCTGTACCATTGGGGGGCAATCCAACACACTGTTTCCACCAGACTCAAAAACCTTAGGCTCGCTGTTTAAGAGATCATTCTCTGAGTAAATCAAGTGATCACTAGAGGTATTGCCAGCTGCCTTGGCTCTAGCCTGCTACCAGAGCAGGGCACTTCAGAGTAGGACACTCCTGAGCTCTGTATGAACTCCTCCCTAGTGGGGCCTCCTTCCTTCTGTCAATTGGTCAGCTGAGGTAAGTATCCCAGGATGGCAGTGTCATCCCTTGTAGGTTCTGGGGATGCATCCTCAGGGTCTCCACCCAGACTGTGGGTATTTCAGGTGAGGGTTTCCCACAAACTATGCCCTTTCTCTTTTTGCAAGGTAGCCTAGCTAATATTCCAGGCTCCAGTCTACCCTCTCAGGCAACCATGGACCTTATAGTCGGGCACACCTACATAGGCAACCCCAACATCTCCAGGTGGAAGCAGAGCTCCATCTCTTTCCAGATGGTGTGCTCCATGTCATTACCAAGCAAATAATCCACAGACATGGATAAAATCACATCTGCCCTCAAGGAACCTGAGACACCCACCCCCCATTCAAAGGGAACCAGATCCACTGGCTAGTGACTCTCTTGGTTAGCAGCTACTACTTAGTAGTACAATAGGTATGCAGTTCCTAGGGTGGGGGGAGAAAAAGAAAAGAAAAAGAAAACCTAGGCCATGGGAACTGAGGCAACAGAAGTAGGAGCCCTCAAACACCCAGGTGGATGTCATGCTTCATCATCATGCAGCTCCTTGTTGGGCCAGTGCTGCAATGGCCAACAGGCCCCTCAAAGGAGATCGTTGCAGTGTTTATTTTTAGTATGAGATGCCAGTGTGAAGTATAGGGTTGAGTTGCTCTAATTGTGGATTGGCATAATGTGGATTAAAAATGGCTAAAAGATGCCCAATTAAACTTAATGGGTGGGTTGTCTTGTTACGATGTTATGATTAAAAAGCAGTGGGTAGCTGAATGTGGAGGTAGTGATCCCAAACAGCTCATATAATGGTCTGTATAAAGGTCGACAGGTTTCTTGCCTCAAGTGTCGTTATTGATCAAGGCAATTCTTTAGGACCTAAAACCTACTCTACTAGTGATGGGGGAGAGTAGGTGTAGCATAAGCGATAAGTACCCCATCCAAATCCTCACAGTAAAGTATACCTGGGGATGTCTAAAACCCGACCTAGAAAGAAGCACAAAGAAAATTACACTAACACTGTAGGTATGCAATAAAGGTACATTAGGGGAGTTCAGAGGTCACACTTATAATGAATAGATTAATACAAATGGTAGAATAAGTTAATGCCACGTGCAGGGTTGCATGACAAATACACATCAAAACAAGCAGGTTACACACAACTGAAGTAATGCAGTGGCCATGTCATAGATTAAAATCCAATCCTAAATCCAATTGGTTATAGCCTGCAAGTAGCGACGGTGCTTACCTTAGATCAGTAAGCTACTGACCACTTAGGTGATGGCAGAGACCACGCTTACTGTGGAACAAAACTGAAGGAAAGTGGTCAAATTAGACCCTAAGGACTCTTTATATGCAAAAGTATCACAAGGCAGTGTCCAACAATACTCACGGTTTCCAGTGCCCTGACTTAGTGGTGACCTACTCATTCTCTGCCACCCGGAGATGAACTGGTAGCAGGGGTGCAATCTTAAATATTGGAGTGAAATTGGTAGGTAGATTCAGGTGCTGCATGAAGACAGCCCGGGGAGGAGTGGGCTGTTCAATCAAATTGAAGTGGTGGAAAAGAGCCAGCACTATGTTGGGGCTGATTCATTGTTATTATTATCAGAGGCAGTGGCTGGTGGGAGAGTCTGGTGGGTGACGTCTGCTCATTCCACTGTAAAAGCTGTCATTCAGTAGGAGGAGGCAGCAGGTGGCTGTGCGAATGCTGGCCATGTAGGCGCTGTTGAACACCCGGACAGACGGTGGCAAGCTAAGGTCTCCAGAAAGGGAGAGCTAGAGTGGCCCCTATCTTGGAACGGTACTGGAGTTGCTGGTTCCGAAGAGGCCACATTATGGCTTGGAGTATGTTGAAAAATAAGAGTTTCCTAAGAAAGGCATGCACTGTCACTATGGTGCCCATAAAGAGAGGGTGAAAGGAATAAGAGTTGGCAGTGCCAAACAGCAGTATATGGGGAGGCAGAGGCTACATCGAGGGGCAACTCAAGGGATGAAAATAGAAAATAACTCTGCCCAGATAGTTTGGGAATATCCATGAAATAGAGGACACAAAGTGGGGCAAGCAACCAGTGTGGTGTGGAGGGTATGTAGAGGAAAAGGGGGCTCACATTACGAAGGCGGACCATCGTCATTAGAGAGCAAGCCACCAATCAGGAGTGAGAGGTTCCTAGTCACAACGGGGCTCATGTATGCTATAGATGAACTCAGACCCTAGGGTGAAGAAGGAATACTGCTGTCAGATGCCTATCTCACTCCAGGGGATGTCATTGTTAAGGCCAATTATATGGGTAGCCATGCCTCTAAAATGGTCCAGCATACAGTGAAATACATTAGGGACTACCTGCTTTGAGTAAACCAAATGTCACCTGACGGTTGTCATGGGGGAGTCTGTTTCTCTCAGGTGCTCCACCCACCGCCCATTGATTGTGACCCACTGCCTTTACTTTTTAGTGCTGCTAGGCATGTGGGCCTTTGGCACCGTCTATAAGTCACCCAGGGACAGAAGGGTAACCTCTTCACTTTTCACAGTTACTTTTCCCCATACTAACTTGGGCAATCGCCTCCCCAAGCACAAGCCAGTGCCAGTGTCATGCCTGCCCACCAGTAGGCCCTCTGATGCCCAAGCTGATGGCACTCGCAGAACTTTTTGAGTGTCCTTGAGGACTTATAGTCAGGGGAGATTGAGAATCTAGTCATGTAGACCTATTTTTGGGACTTTTAGAGAACTCATTGTCTTTATTTTTACCTTTTTTGATGCTAAAACAGTGCATAGCCAACACCATATTTATATTTTGATGCTAGACCCGTCTACCATCAAAATGTTAGTGCCATGTTTAGGATGCACGAAACCACCTTGAATAAATGAGATGCAAGGTAGGCACTCCCGTCCTAAACACAACGCTAACCCCATAGCGCCATATTTATCCCAAGATGCGAAAACAGAACTAATGAAGGAAGCAGACTGAAAAAATTGTGCGAAGTCTGATTTGCGCCAGAAATTAAACCCTGGTCAGACCACCGCAGCAACCTCAAACCCCACCACAACAGCCATAGAGGCAGCGCAGAAGGAATGAGAGAATCTTTAGACACTGAATCACCATCTTAGGAATGAAGGAACAAGATGTGGTCCGGATGTAGAGACTCAACTGGGTGTCCCTCATATGCCTGCTGCCCCTGATATCGCCACACATCACGACAAAGCTGCAAACTTCCAATAACATTCCACCCATGACAAAACTCCTCGCTGTCCTCCACATGATGGCATCTGGATCATTCCAGACAAGAGGTGCTCTAGTGGCTGGTGTCTCCCAGTCATCCACCTCTGCCTACTAAAGGTCCTTGTCACAATCCTACGCCTCACGCCACAATGCACATACTTCCCAAACACCCAGTAGCTGCAGCAGGAGGCCAAGCAAGGTTTCTATCAGATTGATGGGTTTCCACATATGCTGGGTGCAATATGGCAATGGGCTACTCATAGGTAAGTCACCATATCAATCATATCACACAACACACCTACCATCAAGGACAAACAAGACAAACACAACAATAAATACACATGGGCAGGTCTACAGAGATACACAGACAACAACTCATAAGCCACATGCCACAATACACTGCACACATTGCATGTCACAAACACATACACCCAAATCTACATAACACAGCAACACCCTGACTGGCAAACCACGTGTGGACAGGTGGAGCCAGGTCTACCTTTGCATGCATAAGATGCTCACAAACCACTACAAGTGTCCTCAGGCTGACAACAAAATAGAGGTCAAACACATACATTACACCAAACAAAGAAGCACAGAGGTATGTAATTGGCAAAGGCTATAGTCATGTTGAGGAAGTCACACATAGGCACAGTCCCATGTAAACCATGGTGTGCAAGCCTCGGGCATAACCTAAAGCCAATACCACCCAAGTGATGCCATAACCAAGTATACATCAGCTACACATACCTTACATACCTGTAGTTTTCACATACTTCTGTCTGCTTCATTGTGTCCCACACATACGTGTACAAAAATGTTTGCCATTGAAGACCATGGAGTTGAATCATGAGAAATGGAGCAGCACCTACTCCAATGCCACCTCACATGCTCCCCTAGTGCCCACTAAGAACACCATGTCTGGTCCAACTACGAGAATTGTCCACCATGGTGTTGTGTCTGTGAAAAAACACTAACATTCATGGGTGACATAGTCGGATGCGGTAGGTGTATAGTGGAGATACCTGACCTTATATGCACCTTACTAAGGGACCCATGTGAAAAATAGCTGGTGTCCCTCTCAAAGTCTGCACTGTGCATGTGCTGAAAGTGTCTCTCAGAAATCATGTCATAGAAGCTAGGAGATACTTCTGCAACAGATTACGTCATCCTACCAATGTGCGACACTCACTCTTTTACACTTTATGGCTGGCACAACCATCATCTGCCACAAAGGGTCACTAGGGCCCATTATTAAAGGTAAATGAAGGAGTGCGAAGCTGCGCCAAAATAGGCAGCGCCACGGTCCCTCATTTACACAAAGTAGGGATATGCCTAATTTACTTGAATACAGCACACCCCTGTGTTGCCCCATGCATGTGCAAAATTTGCTACCAGTACCAACGCAGGCATATTTGCAACATCGTACAAGGATGTCTGCATTGAGGGCTGTGATTGTTTATGTTCAGTAAGGGACACTTTCCTGCACATAAAATACCACGTCTGGCACTTTGCTCCTTCTATGCGTGCAGCAGTATGTAGCACAATCAAAATAGCAAAAAATGAGGAGGAATAAAGCTATTCCTCCTCGTTGCACCTTGCTAATGCCACCTCTGGGGTGGGGTGAGGTATTGGTGCTGCCTCAGGTTTACGAAAACTCGTAAAACTGATGCAGCAAGATAATGCTATGGATGTTGCTGTGGTACACCCACAGCAACATCCAATGCACGCCCCTTCCACTCAAATGGGTTGCATGTGAAGGGCTCAAAGTTACAAGGTGGGATCAAGCTACAAAAAAACACCACCTTAAAATACGGGGCAGGGTATAGCACCACTGGAGCATCAATAAAAGTGACGCTCTGGTGGCCTAGGGGCTCTTAAATATGCCCCTAAGTTTCACACTTTATGCATAGTACAACATTGTGCTATGGACAGCACAATCTAGCTTTCTGGGGCAACTATGCTGTAATAACTTCGGACACGTTTGTGCTGCAAGGAAGTGGTATGTGCCATGTAAGAATAGAACACTGCTCAAAATATGTACTACACAACACATGTGCCTAAATCATGACCATCACTTCTGGGAACAACATAAAAACTTCTGTCGCCCTTGAGACACTACTCAACTTTGTCATGTCCATCAACACAGTCCAAAGTAACCATTTCACAAAAACAAGTTAGCAGAGGTGCCTTTGTTTAGTATGACAAATAGCTTTCTATCATTCAAATGTCACTATGAATTTGAGCATTTTAAGGATATGATTGCATCCCCTTTAGCACGTGCACTTTATGTTTAATTTAGATTAGGATCGCTACCACTACGCACTTTCACTTGCAGATGGTATAAACCTGATAGTCATTCTGACTTATGCCCAATGGGATGTGGAGCTGCCGAATGCATGGCCCAGGTCCTATTTCGTTACCCCGCCTACTCTAAGCAGAGGCCACATTGGATTATACCACTTTGCAGATCCATGGGTTTTAGGAATCGGCTATTAGCCCTTTGGATTTGCAAAACAAACCCTCATGAGACTGTGGCATGCGCATTGGCAAAATTCCTGTAGGATATTTGGCATATTAGATCTAAATCTTTAGAGTATAATTTATAATGTATTGTACTGAAGTTGTTTTGAGTGTGGACCTGTAATTTGATAGTTAATATTTTATAGACAATTCATGAATCTTAGTTTAAAAAATGAGATTAGGAGTTGTGTTGTCCTCCTGAAGTCATGTTTTTAATATTGGATTAAAATTTAAATTCATTCATATTATATTGTATTTTATCCTTTTATTTTTTATTTTTTATTTCAGATTCCCTAGGTGGCATATTTGTTATATGGGCGTATGACATTATTAGTCAGATGATATTATATTACCCATTTTATTATATTTATCAAAGTGTTTTGTAAATGTGTTTTTAGTAGCCCTGTAAACATGGCTCAGACCTGCCACCGCAGTGTCTGTGTGTGCAGTTTTAAACTGCCAGTTCGACTTGGTAAGTGTACCGACTTGCCAGGCCTAAACCTTCCCTTTTTATACAAGTAAGGCACCCCTTAGGTAGGCCCTAGATAGGCCCAGGGGCAGGGTGCAGTGGATGTTAAAGATGGACATGTACTTAAGTGTTTTTCATGTCCTGACGGTGAAATACTTCCAAATTCGTTTCTCACTGTTGCAAGGCCTATCTCTCTCATAGGTTAACATGGGGGCAGCCTTTAAATATTTTTAAGGTGCGGATTCCTTTTGGGAACAGATAAGCATGTGGAGTTTGGGGTCTCTGAACTCGCAATTTAAAAATACATTGTTTAGTGAAGTTGTTTTTTAAATTGTGTGTTTGCAAATGCCACTTTTAGAAAGTAGGCTTTTTCTTGCTTAAACTTAAACTATTCTGTGACTCTGCTTGTTTGTGGATTACCTGTCTAGGTCATTTTGACAGTTGGGCTGTTTGCACCTCTCCTCTAGACAGTGACACAAAGGGAGCTGGGGTGTAGCCTGCATATCTTGATGGGCTATCTGGGTTGAGGGGAGGGGAGGAGTGGTCACTCACACCTGAAAGGGCTGTGCCTGCCCTCACAAAATGCAGTCTCCAACCCCCTGGTGTGTGTCTGGGGCCTGGCCTGGGCAAGGCAGGATCTTGAAAACAACAGAGACTTCTCTTTGAAGTAGGCCTACTTCAAAGGCAGAAAAAAGTAAAATGAGAGCAACTTAAACCCCTGAAAATCAGATTACTTCTGGAACCAAGAGGAACCTCTGCCTGGAGATGCTGGAGGAGGAGTACTGACCCTTTGCCTGTGACTGAGCTTTTCTGGGTTGGCCTGCAGTAGCTGCTTCACCTGAGAGACGACAAAGACTGACTTTTGTGTGACTTCCCACTGGTGAAGAATATCCAAGGGCTTGAACTGATCTTGCCTCCTGTTGTTGAAGTCTCAGGGTTGAAAAATACTTCTCTCTGCCAGCACTTGGGCTTTCTGCTCAAAGTCCTGTCTGCCAAGTGGTGCCCTAACCTGTCTCTGGGCCCTTGAAAGGTGAAGCTGGTAGAAAAGGAAAGAAATCCATGCAAAGACCAACATGAAGGGAAACATTCGACACACCACCCTCTTTGCGACTGCTAAATGACACGCCACCGGACTCGCAGCTAAAATCGATGTTCCACCTGCATTGCGGCTGGGAGATCGATGCAACACGGCTGGAGAACGATGAGCAACACCCTCTGCGGTTGACATTAATGATGCAAGCCCCCAAACAGCGTGGTTTCTTGACACCGTGTGACAGGATTTCAACGCAATATCGCTGGGAGCGGAAAATCAACGCAAAGCCTGCCTGGACCCAAGGTGCCAGTCCAGATCAACAGATCGCTCTCTTACGGGAGAGAAGAAACGATGCACGCTGCCCGGACCGGAGGAGGAATGATGCACGTTCTTGCTTGCATATGAGAAATCGACTCATCGCTGGCCTTTTTCCAATGCACGCTTGCCCGTGCTGCTTTATTTTGATGCTACCCATGTACTTTTGTGCAATAACAGCGTTCTCACTTTTTTTCTAAGGATTAAGGCCCTCATTCCGAGTTTGGCTGGCGGCGGTAGCTGCCAGCCAAACGGGAACTGCCACTTGGCCGCTCCACGGTCAAAAGACAGCGGAGGACATTCTGGCTTTCCCGCTGGGCCGGCGGGCACCCGCCAAAGGAGCGCCCGCCGGCCCAGCGGGAAAGGCCCTGCAACAATGAAGCCGGCTCCGAATGGAGCCGGCGGAGTTGTAGGGGTGCGACGGGTGCAGTTGCACCCGTCGCGATTTTCACTGTCTGCAATGCAGACAGTGAAAATCTTTCTGGGGCCCTGTTAGGGGGCCCCTGCACTGCACATGGCAGTGGCATGGGCAGCGCAGAGGCCCCCAGGGGCCCCACGACACCCATTCCCGCCATCCTGGTTCTGGCGGTGAAAACCGCCAGAAACAGGCTGGCTGGAAGGGGGTCGGAATCCCCATGGCGGCGCTGCCTGCAGCGCCACCATGGAGGATTCTCCCAGCCGGGGGTAATCCTGCGGGAAACCGCCGGACCCGGCTGGGCGACCGCGGCTCGGAATCCCCAATGAAGCACCACCAGCCTGTTGGCGGTGCTTCAGCCGGCCTCCACCCTGGCGGTCATAGACCGCTAGGGTCAGAATGAGGCCCTAAGACTCTTATTTTTTTTAAATTCATAACTTGACTTGTGTATGTCAGATTTTAATCGTTTTGGTCTTGTTTTGTTCAGTTAAATATTACCTATTTTTCTAAACTTGTTTTGTGTCATTTTGTAGTGGGTTCACTGGGTTACTTTGTGTGTTGGTACAAATACTTGACGCATTGCTTTGGAAGTTAAGCCTGCCTGCTCATGCCAAGCTACCAAGGGAGTAAGCGGGGGTTAACTGAGGGCGATTCTCCTTCACCCTGACTAGAGTGGGGGTCCTTGCTTGGACAGAGGGTAACCTGACTGCCAACCAACCAAATACCTCATTTCTAATAGTGCTCCTCCATATCATCCTTCCCAACCTGGTCATCTGTTGCTGTTAGCAAATGGTGAGCCTCGGCCGAAGCCCTCAAAGTTTTCTGAAGCTCCAACTGTTTGGTGCTTTCCTGGGTCGAAGTCATTTTACTTACAAAACTGCTTGAGCTCTCCAGGTTGATGAGGGCAAATTCCATTTCTGCAGGCACAGTCACAGACAGTAACACAGAATGAAAGTAAATTTGGGAAAAGAAAAAAGGCAATCAAGAAGAATTAAAAAAGCTCAAATTGGTATCAAATTATTTTTCTTGGGATTTTTCGTCCAACACAAAGTGTTACTGTATGTCCCTGCACTGTCCAAATCCCATTATTGCCACCAACGTAGGAAATTGGGTTACTGGTTGAGGGGGTGATACTGTACTCAAGCAGTAACTACAATTTGTGTCAAGGTGACGTCACAAGAAAACTCCAAATTCACTTGGGCTTAGCCATTTAATAGCTTGACACAAGAGCAGTCAAGCTTACATTACAGGCAATGTGTAATATATTTATGCAGCACTTCACAAAGTAAAAAAGTGGAAACACAACCCAAAATCCCACACCAATGTAGAAAAATAGAGTAAAGTTTTATAAATTATTTGACAACAAAAAAACAAAAATCGAATAGGTAGAACCAGAGAGATGCAGTTTTAAAGATTTAACTGAAAATAGTGCCTAAAGCACAAAATGCCAACTATGGTTATTTGTTTGCACCAAACCGGGGCAAAGTGACAAGTTCAGGCCGACCACAATAGAGTGCAGACCAGATGCAAGTACCAAGTTAGGCTGGTTGAACAATGTACCTTAACGCTTTCTCAAAATGACTTCCTTTCTTACACAGTGTCTTACATTTGGAAGGTGCAAATGTAGAGAACTACAATTGGTCATAACACTTGTTCCACTATTCTGTGTTCCTCTAAGTCTCCTGGAAAAATGGGTACCCCACTTGTGTAGGTAGGCCTAGTGCCTACGACAGGAAACAGCCCAAAACTCATAATGGACACCACATTTTTCCACTGAAAACTGACCTTATCCTTGCAATGTGTTTAGCTGTGGATTTTGGGCCCTACCTCAGCCGACACCTAGGGAAACATAGCAACCTGTACATTTGTGAAAACTAGACACCTAGGTGAATCTAGGATGGGGTTACTTGTGTGGCTGTAACCAGGCTGTTTTACCCAGAAACCCTTGCAAACCTCAAACTTTGACTCATTTCTGTGATGGAATGTTCTGGAATCTGCAGAGAGCAACAAATTTCCTTCCACCCAGTATTCCCCTAAGTCTTCTTATAAAAAATTTACTTTACTTCAAACTCCAAACTTCGCCCAAAATCATGCATTTTCCTTACATTTCTGTTGATGGAAACGTCTGGAATCCATAGGAATCCACAATATTCCTAGCAATAACAATGTTGTACCACTTGTGTGTGCAGACCTGGTGCCCGAGGACTGGATCAAATCAAGGACAATGGAAGCCCTTACGTGAGGACTCCTATTGACCTCGGTGGGATCCATTCATGTCGCTGGCACTAGGCCCAACCAACCAATGCCCTTCCCCAGCTCCGAGGCCAAAAAAAAAGGAAATCCCTCTGCTGTAAACAACAGAGGGTTTTCCAAACTTGTTTGTGAGGATAGTTTGGAGCCGTCCTCAGCACACAAGGACTGGTGTGGAGGACAGAGTGGAAACATCCTCCACAACAAAGGGGTTAAATCCTGGTTGCAGAGCATTGCGAGATCAACGATGTGCTGGGCGGAAGCAGTTTCTGATGAAGCTGGATGGTGAGATGGAAGGACGTGGGTTGTTGTCGAGGATGCCGTTGGTGAGGGGCTTGTGATGGGAAGTCCCGCATCAAGGATGTATTGCGCAGTGGCTGTTTGAAGGAGCTGCAGGCTGTGATGTGAGGTCCTGTATTGGGGATGCATTGAGCAGCAATGGGTTTGGTGCAAAGCTGTGAGCAGATACATTGCAACACATTGTTTCTGTCCAAAGACCACAGGTGGGTTGGCAGAGCATACTCAGGCCTACCTGCAAGGGTCCAGGGGTGGCTACACTTGGTGAACATGACTTACAGCAGACAGAGACCAGGTGTTGGGTACAAGGTGGCTGAAGTCATTTCTGTTTCAGAGGCTCTCATCAGGAGGCCAGCTAACTAGACCTTGGAGTCACCTTGATGGTCCTGTGTTAAAGATGCAGGTTCAATCCTTGTCACTCAGGCAAAAGGGAGCAGAGAAGCAGGGGAGCGGAGTAGCAGTCCTTCTGGCATCAGAGAAGCCCAGGATTCCTCCTGAGTCTTTCACAGGTCCAGAGGTGTGAAATACTCAGGCAGAGCCTTTGGGATGTGCAGGTACGGTAGGTTACAGGTAGTGTACAGGTTATAGTGTTTGTGCTCAGAATCACAGAATTTGGAGTCACAGAAGCAGATGGCTTCTGTCATCTGTATAAGAGTGAATACCTGATTTTAGGGAGCAGAATGTTACTGGGACTGTTTAGTCTCATGTATTTGTCTTAGAATGTTTCTTGTCTATTTGAGGTTGAAGTCCACTCTGTTATGCCTGCATATTATATTGAGTAGCAGCTTGGAGTTGTTCAATGTGTTTTGACTATGATTATGTAAGTATGTAGTGGATACTTGTTTAGTTTAAATGGGATTCATGAGTTTAGCTTAGCCTTCTGGCTTGCAGGCCTGTACCCCTGTCACCTAGTGACTTTTAAACTACTTCACTTGATCTGTTTTAGCACATTTATTTAATTATTTATTCCAAGATGGGTGCTATGTTTAAAGTTAGGAAGATGTTTTAGGTTCACATTATCAGTGCCACTCCGTAAAGGCGTCACTATCAGCGTCAAAGGTAAATGAGATACGTAGATATTCACATCATGTACTTTCCCACTTTCATGTGACAGTAACATAATGTACCTTTTCAGGGAATTGTTTATATAATTGCTGCCCCAAGTATGCCTTCTTATCTATTGTTTGGGAATATACCTACGTAAGGGGTCCTACAAAATCTGTATAAGTACATCTCACACAGACAAGATTATCAAAGGGATACAGTCAGGCTTAATTTAGAAGACAATGTGTAAAGTATTTGTGCAATAAATCATGTAATAACACAGTAGAACACCACAAAAATACACCACATAGTGTTTAGAAAATGATATAATATATATCTGATAAGAGAAATATATATATATATATATATATATATATATATATATAAATTGTCTTTAGTCTTATTAGTTTTAAAGCAACAAATGTCTCTTGCAAGCACAAAGTAACAGGTTTGCATTCAAATTTTCCGCAAGGGACCAGGAGGTGTGCGTCGATTTCTCCAGCCGCACACAGACGATGCGTCGTTTATACATCGTTTAGACATCTTAAGCACTGAACCCATCTTTCTCAACCACCACCTTGTCTAACTCTTTTCTATTAGTCACAAAAACAGATCAACCCGCCCCAACTGGTGTTCTTCAGGAAATGTTAAAAAAAAACACTTCTTTACCATTTACCTGATCAGCAATGCTTCCTACAGATTTCAGAATCTTGTTGTTGTTCTGCTGTTCTAACACTAACATTTTTTAAATCTTTGCATTGTAGAGTAAACTAATATATCATGATGCAGAGACACTTTAGAAAACACTTAATAAATGTATTAATTCTACTGTAGTGCACATTTATGTGTGCAGACCATCAACTAATCAACCTAAAAGTGGCAGGTCTTAAAGTATTTATTTAGAGGATTGACTGGTGAATAAAAAAATTGAGTACTGCTGTTTTGTTGCTATCGACACACAGGGCTGCAAAGCCCCTCTTTGTGCAATGGCACTCATTTAACAAGGTGCACTGGTGGCAAACAGAAATGTCCCTTATTACAAATAATGCACTTGTGAGAGAACAGGGCTGATTGCAGAGGCCTCCTAACTTTTTGCCCCCATTTTCCACTTTTTGCTGGTGTTTTCCTGACTCTGATGGTGCCCAAGGTACTGCTAACCAGTCCCAGGGCCTGTGCTCTGTGTAAAATCAGTAAGCAAATTAAGCTAATTATAATCGGCTAAGTCAACCTACCTATAAGTTCCTAGTATATGGTAGGGCATGAAGGTTTAGGGACCACAGCATAGGAAGTCCAGCCATAGGTGCACTGCTGAGGTGCCCAGTGTCATTTTAAAGGCAGGCCTGCCTTGCTGGCTGCTTTTAAATTAAAGTTATATGCAAATTTGACTTTGGAATTAAAAGTAGTTCCAAAGTCTTAAACTACCTTATTTTTACATATAAGTCACTCCTAAAGTGTGCCCTATGTGCCCCTAGGGCTGGGTGCCATGTAACTATAAGCAGGGACCTTATAAAAATAGGTTTAAAAGCCCTGGTGAGGTAAAAACATCCAAATTCGTTTTTCCCTCATTGTAATGAATGGCCTTCATAGGCTAGAATGGGGAGACTTTATTTTAATTTTAAAAGTCCCCTTAAGTGACAGATACAAAGAGCTTGATATCAAATTATATTATTATAATAAATCGCACAACTTCCAGTTTTTGGATTTGATATAACTTGTTCAGGTAAAGAGTTTTAAACTTTACCTGAAAAGTTGCCAACTTCAGCCCTGCATTGTTTTTGCTGCTGTGCTCTGTTTGGCTAGCCTCTGGCAGCCTGGCCAGGCTGCCTTGATGAGGTGTGAAGTGGCCTGGCTTCACACAAAGAGATGTGTCCGTGGGAGGAGATCTCCCCTCAGCAGATGGTGTGGCAGGAAGGGGGAGGGGTGCCAAACTGGTCTTTAAAGTCAGAGAAGGACATTTGGAGCAACCCAGCAACACCCCCACATCCTGCAACCCCAGACAACTAGGTGCCCCTTGATTATATTAGATTAGGAGAGGGCAGGAGAAGGGTGTGTTTATGATTTTTAGCCACACCAGTGGGAGGGTTCAGCCAGATGTAACCTCCAAAAATCACTTTCAGCCATGATGGATTTTTGAGGAATGTTGCCTCCTGGGGTTGATTTTCGCCAAACTTCCCAGGAAGTGGTTATCACAGGGGGAAGGACCCTGCCCCTGATTGGAGAATCAGGACCCCCCTGTTTTTCACCTAGGAGTTTGGAGAACTTTGGAGAACTTTTGAAAAAAAGCTCCATAAAGGGACCGACCCGCTGCAGCAACTTTAGCCGGATTGCCTCAACCGCGACCCGGCCTGATTTGCAGGTTTGTCCCAGTGAAGAAAATCTCCAAATAAGAGACTAAGGCCTTCATTCACCCTGACTAGAGTGGGGGTCCTTGCTTGGACAGAGGGTAACCTGACTGCCAACCAACCAAATACCTCATTTCTAATAAAGCTCCTCCATATCATCCTTCTCAACCTGGTCATCTGTTGCTGTTAGCAAATGGTGAGCCTCGGCCGAAGCCCTCAAAGTTTTCTGAAGCTCCAACTGTTTGGTGCTTTCCTGGGTCGAAGTCATTTTACTTACAAAACTGCTTGAGCTCTCCAGGTTGATGAGGGCAAATTCCATTTCTGCAGGCACAGTCACAGACAGTAACACAGAATGAAAGTAAATTTGGGAAAAGAAAAAAAGGCAATCAAGAAGAATTAAAAAAGCTCAAATTGGTATCAAATTATTTTTCTTGGGATTTTTCGTCCAACACAAAGTGTTACTGTATGTCCCTGCACTGTCCAAATCCCATTATTGCCACCAACGTAGGAAATTGGGTTACTGGTTGAGGGGGTGATACTGTACTCAAGCAGTAACTACAATTTGTGTCAAGGTGACGTCACAAGAAAACTCCAAATTCACTTGGGCTTAGCCATTTAATAGCTTGACACAAGAGCAGTCAAGCTTACATTACAGGCAATGTGTAATATATTTATGCAGCACTTCACACAGTAAAAAAGTGGAAACACAACCCAAAATCCCACACCAATGTAGAAAAATAGAGTAAAGTTTTATAAATTATTTGACAACAAAAAAACAAAAATCGAATAGGTAGAACCAGAGAGATGCAGTTTTAAAGATTTAACTGAAAATAGTGCCTAAAGCACAAAATGCCAACTATGGTTATTTGTTTGCACCAAACCGGGGCAAAGTGACAAGTTCAGGCCGACCACAATAGAGTGCAGACCAGATGCAAGTACCAAGTTAGGCTGGTTGAAAAATGTACCTTAACGCTTTCTCAAAATGACTTCCTTTCTTACACAGTGTCTTACATTTGGAAGGTGCAAATGTAGAGAAATACAATTGGTCATAACACTTGTTCCACTATTCTCTGTTCCTCTAAGTCTCCTGGAAAAATGGGTACCCCACTTGTGTAGGTAGGCCTAGTGCCTACGACAGGAAACAGCCCAAAACTCATAATGGACACCACATTTTTCCACTGAAAACTGACCTTATCCTTGCAATGTATTTAGCTGTGGATTTTGGGCCCTACCTCAGCCGACACCTAGGGAAACATAGCAACCTGTACATTTGTGAAAACTAGACACCTAGGTGAATCTAGGATGGGGTTACTTGTGTGGCTGTAACCAGGCTGTTTTACCCAGAAACCCTTGCAAACCTCAAACTTTGACTCATTTCTGTGATGGAATGTTCTGGAATCTGCAGAGAGCAACAAACTTCCTTCCACCCAGTATTCCCCTAAGTCTTCTTATAAAAAATTTACTTTACTTCAAACTCCAAACTTCGCCCAAAATCATGCATTTTCCTTACATTTCTGTTGATGGAAACGTCTGGAATCCATAGGAATCCACAATATTCCTAGCAATAACAATGTTGTACCACTTGTGTGTGCAGACCTGGTGCCCGAGGACTGGATCAAATCAAGGACAATGGAAGCCCTTACGTGAGGACTCCTATTGACCTCGGTGGGATCCATTCATGTCGCTGGCACTAGGCCCATCCAACCAATGCCCTTCCCCAGCTCCGAGGCCAAAAAAAAAGGAAATCCCTCTGCTGTAAACAACAGAGGGTTTTCCAAACTTGTGTGTGAGGATAGTTTGGAGCCGTCCTCAGCACACAAGGACTGGTGTGGAGGACAGAGTGGAAACATCCTCCACAACAAAGGGGTTAAATCCTGGTTGCAGAGCATTGCGAGATCAACAATGTGCTGGGCGGAAGCAGTTTCTGATGAAGCTGGATGGTGAGATGGAAGGACGTGGGTTGTTGTCGAGGATGCCGTTGGTGAGGGGCTTGTGATGGGAAGTCCCGCATCAAGGATGTATTGCGCAGTGGCTGTTTGAAGGAGCTGCAGGCTGTGATGTGAGGTCCTGTATTGGGGATGCATTGAGCAGCAATGGGTTTGGTGCAAAGCTGTGAGCAGATACATTGCAACACATTGTTTCTGTCCAAAGACCACAGGTGGGTTGGCAGAGCATACTCAGGCCTACCTGCAAGGGTCCAGGGGTGGCTACACTTGGTGAACATGACTTACAGCAGACAGAGACCAGGTGTTGGGTACAAGGTGGCTGAAGTCATTTCTGTTTCAGAGGCTCTCATCAGGAGGCCAGCTAACTAGACCTTGGAGTCACCTTGATGGTCCTGTGTTAAAGATGCAGGTTCAATCCTTGTCACTCAGGCAAAAGGGAGCAGAGAAGCAGGGGAGCAGAGTAGCAGTCCTTCTGGCATCAGAGAAGCCCAGGATTCCTCCTGAGTCTTTCACAGGTCCAGAGGTGTGAAATACTCAGGCAGAGCCTTTGGGATGTGCAGGTACGGTAGGTTACAGGTAGTGTACAGGTTATAGTGTTTGTGCTCAGAATCACAGAATTTGGAGTCACAGAAGCAGATGGCTTCTGTCATCTGTATAAGAGTGAATACCTGATTTTAGGGAGCAGAATGTTACTGGGACTGTTTAGTCTCATGTATTTGTCTTAGAATGTTTCTTGTCTATTTGAGGTTGAAGTCCACTCTGTTATGCCTGCATATTATATTGAGTAGCAGCTTGGAGTTGTTCAATGTTTTTTGACTATGATTATGTAAGTATGTAGTGGATACCTGTTTAGTTTAAATGGGATTCATGAGTTTAGCTTAGCCTTCTGGCTTGCAGGCCTGTACCCCTGTCACCTAGTGACTTTTAAACTACTTCACTTGATCTGTTTTAGCACATTTATTTAATTATTTATTCCAAGATGGGTGCTATGTTTAAAGTTAGGAAGATGTTTTAGGTTCACATTATCAGTGCCACTCCGTAAAGGCGTCACTATCAGCGTCAAAGGTAAATGAGATACGTAGATATTCACATCATGTACTTTCCCACTTTCATGTGACAGTAACATAATGTACCTTTTCAGGGAATTGTTTATATAATTGCTGCCCCAAGTATGCCTTCTTATCTATTGTTTGGGAATATACCTACGTAAGGGGTCCTACAAAATCTGTATAAGTACATCTCACACAGACAAGATTATCAAAGGGATACAGTCAGGCTTAATTTAGAAGACAATGTGTAAAGTATTTGTGCAATAAATCATGTAATAACACAGTAGAACACCACAAAAATACACCACATAGTGTTTAGAAAATGATATAATATATATCTGATAAGAGAAATATATATATATATATATATATATATATATATATAAATTGTCTTTAGTCTTATTAGTTTTAAAGCAACAAATGTCTCTTGCAAGCACAAAGTAACAGGTTTGCATTCAAATTTTCCGCAAGGGACCAGGAGGTGTGCGTCGATTTCTCCAGCCGCACACAGACGATGCGTTGTTTATACATCGTTTAGACATCTTAAGCACTGAACCCATCTTTCTCAACCACCACCTTGTCTAACTCTTTTCTATTAGTCACAAAAACAGATCAACCCGCCCCAACTGGTGTTCTTCAGGAAATGTTAAAAAAAAACACTTCTTTACCATTTACCTGATCAGCAATGCTTCCTACAGATTTCAGAATCTTGTTGTTGTTCTGCTGTTCTAACACTAACATTTTTTAAATCTTTGCATTGTAGAGTAAACTAATATATCATGATGCAGAGACACTTTAGAAAACACTTAATAAATGTATTAATTCTACTGTAGTGCACATTTATGTGTGCAGACCATCAACTAATCAACCTAAAAGTGGCAGGTCTTAAAGTATTTATTTAGAGGATTGACTGGTGAATAAAAAAATAGAGTACTGCTGTTTTGTTGCTATCGACACACAGGGCTGCAAAGCCCCTCTTTGTGCAATGGCACTCATTTAACAAGGTGCACTGGTGGCAAACAGAAATGTCCCTTATTACAAATAATGCACTTGTGAGAGAACAGGGCTGATTGCAGAGGCCTCCTAACTTTTTGCCCCCATTTTCCACTTTTTGCTGGTGTTTTCCTGACTCTGATGGTGCCCAAGGTACTGCTAACCAGTCCCAGGGCCTGTGCTCTGTGTAAAATCAGTAAGCAAATTAAGCTAATTATAATCAGCTAAGTCAACCTACCTATAAGTTCCTAGTATATGGTAGGGCATGAAGGTTTAGGGACCACAGCATAGGTAGTCCAGCCATAGGTGCACTGCTGAGGTGCCCAGTGTCATTTTAAAGGCAGGCCTGCCTTGCTGGCTGCTTTTAAATTAAAGTTATATGCAAATTTGACTTTGGAATTAAAAGTAGTTCCAAAGTCTTAAACTACCTTATTTTTACATATAAGTCACTCCTAAAGTGTGCCCTATGTGCCCCTAGGGCTGGGTGCCATGTAACTATAAGCAGGGACCTTATAAAAATAGGTTTAAAAGCCCTGGTGAGGTAAAAACATCCAAATTCGTTTTTCCCTCATTGTAATGAATGGCCTTCATAGGCTAGAATGGGGAGACTTTATTTTAATTTTAAAAGTCCCCTTAAGTGACAGATACAAAGAGCTTGATATCAAATTATATTATTATAATAAATCGCACAACTTCCAGTTTTTGGATTTGATATAACTTGTTCAGGTAAAGAGTTTTAAACTTTACCTGAAAAGTTGCCAACTTCAGCCCTGCATTGTTTTTGCTGCTGTGCTCTGTTTGGCTAGCCTCTGGCAGCCTGGCCAGGCTGCCTTGATGAGGTGTGAAGTGGCCTGGCTTCACACAAAGAGATGTGTCCGTGGGAGGAGATCTCCCCTCAGCAGATGGTGTGGCAGGAAGGGGGAGGGGTGCCAAACTGGTCTTTAAAGTCAGAGAAGGACATTTGGAGCAACCCAGCAACACCCCCACATCCTGCAACCCCAGACAACTAGGTGCCCCTTGATTATATTAGATTAGGAGAGGGCAGGAGAAGGGTGTGTTTATGATTTTTAGCCACACCAGTGGGAGGGTTCAGCCAGATGTAACCTCCAAAAATCACTTTCAGCCATGATGGATTTTTGAGGAATGTTGCCTCCTGGGGTTGATTTTCGCCAAACTTCCCAGGAAGTGGTTATCACAGGGGGAAGGACCCTGCCCCTGATTGGAGAATCAGGACCCCCCTGTTTTTCACCTCGGAGTTTGGAGAACTTTGGAGAACTTTTGAAAAAAAGCTCCATAAAGGGACCGACCCGCTGCGGCAACTTTAGCCGGATTGCCTCAACCGCGACCCGGCCTGATTTGCAGGTTTGTCCCAGTGAAGAAAATCTCCAAATAAGAGACTAAGGCCTTCATTCACCCTGACTAGAGTGGGGGTCCTTGCTTGGACAGAGGGTAACCTGACTGCCAACCAACCAAATACCTCATTTCTAATAAAGCTCCTCCATATCATCCTTCTCAACCTGGTCATCTGTTGCTGTTAGCAAATGGTGAGCCTCGGCCGAAGCCCTCAAAGTTTTCTGAAGCTCCAACTGTTTGGTGCTTTCCTGGGTCGAAGTCATTTTACTTACAAAACTGCTTGAGCTCTCCAGGTTGATGAGGGCAAATTCCATTTCTGCAGGCACAGTCACAGACAGTAACACAGAATGAAAGTAAATTTGGGAAAAGAAAAAAAGGCAATCAAGAAGAATTAAAAAAGCTCAAATTGGTATCAAATTATTTTTCTTGGGATTTTTCGTCCAACACAAAGTGTTACTGTATGTCCCTGCACTGTCCAAATCCCATTATTGCCACCAACGTAGGAAATTGGGTTACTGGTTGAGGGGGTGATACTGTACTCAAGCAGTAACTACAATTTGTGTCAAGGTGACGTCACAAGAAAACTCCAAATTCACTTGGGCTTAGCCATTTAATAGCTTGACACAAGAGCAGTCAAGCTTACATTACAGGCAATGTGTAATATATTTATGCAGCACTTCACACAGTAAAAAAGTGGAAACACAACCCAAAATCCCACACCAATGTAGAAAAATAGAGTAAAGTTTTATAAATTATTTGACAACAAAAAAACAAAAATCGAATAGGTAGAACCAGAGAGATGCAGTTTTAAAGATTTAACTGAAAATAGTGCCTAAAGCACAAAATGCCAACTATGGTTATTTGTTTGCACCAAACCGGGGCAAAGTGACAAGTTCAGGCCGACCACAATAGAGTGCAGACCAGATGCAAGTACCAAGTTAGGCTGGTTGAACAATGTACCTTAACGCTTTCTCAAAATGACTTCCTTTCTTACACAGTGTCTTACATTTGGAAGGTGCAAATGTAGAGAAATACAATTGGTCATAACACTTGTTCCACTATTCTCTGTTCCTCTAAGTCTCCTGGAAAAATGGGTACCCCACTTGTGGAGGTAGGCCTAGTGCCTACGACAGGAAACAGCCCAAAACTCATAATGGACACCACATTTTTCCACTGAAAACTGACCTTATCCTTGCAATGTATTTAGCTGTGGATTTTGGGCCCTACCTCAGCCGACACCTAGGGAAACATAGCAACCTGTACATTTGTGAAAACTAGACACCTAGGTGAATCTAGGATGGGGTTACTTGTGTGGCTGTAACCAGGCTGTTTTACCCAGAAACCCTTGCAAACCTCAAACTTTGACTCATTTCTGTGATGGAATGTTCTGGAATCTGCAGAGAGCAACAAACTTCCTTCCACCCAGTATTCCCCTAAGTCTTCTTATAAAAAATTTACTTTACTTCAAACTCCAAACTTCGCCCAAAATCATGCATTTTCCTTACATTTCTGTTGATGGAAACGTCTGGAATCCATAGGAATCCACAATATTCCTAGCAATAACAATGTTGTACCACTTGTGTGTGCAGACCTGGTGCCCGAGGACTGGATCAAATCAAGGACAATGGAAGCCCTTACGTGAGGACTCCTATTGACCTCGGTGGGATCCATTCATGTCGCTGGCACTAGGCCCATCCAACCAATGCCCTTCCCCAGCTCCGAGGCCAAAAAAAAAGGAAATCCCTCTGCTGTAAACAACAGAGGGTTTTCCAAACTTGTGTGTGAGGATAGTTTGGAGCCGTCCTCAGCACACAAGGACTGGTGTGGAGGACAGAGTGGAAACATCCTCCACAACAAAGGGGTTAAATCCTGGTTGCAGAGCATTGCGAGATCAACAATGTGCTGGGCGGAAGCAGTTTCTGATGAAGCTGGATGGTGAG
Source organism: Pleurodeles waltl (assembly GCF_031143425.1). Lineage (NCBI taxonomy): Eukaryota > Metazoa > Chordata > Amphibia > Caudata > Salamandridae > Pleurodeles > Pleurodeles waltl. The sequence continues at coordinate 267,551,212 of NC_090440.1, forward strand.
ATGGAAGGACGTGGGTTGTTGTCGAGGATGCCGTTGGTGAGGGGCTTGTGATGGGAAGTCCCGCATCAAGGATGTATTGCGCAGTGGCTGTTTGAAGGAGCTGCAGGCTGTGATGTGAGGTCCTGTATTGGGGATGCATTGAGCAGCAATGGGTTTGGTGCAAAGCTGTGAGCAGATACATTGCAACACATTGTTTCTGTCCAAAGACCACAGGTGGGTTGGCAGAGCATACTCAGGCCTACCTGCAAGGGTCCAGGGGTGGCTACACTTGGTGAACATGACTTACAGCAGACAGAGACCATGTGTTGGGTACAAGGTGGCTGAAGTCATTTCTGTTTCAGAGGCTCTCATCAGGAGGCCAGCTAACTAGACCTTGGAGTCACCTTGATGGTCCTGTGTTAAAGATGCAGGTTCAATCCTTGTCACTCAGGCAAAAGGGAGCAGAGAAGCAGGGGAGCAGAGTAGCAGTCCTTCTGGCATCAGAGAAGCCCAGGATTCCTCCTGAGTCTTTCACAGGTCCAGAGGTGTGAAATACTCAGGCAGAGCCTTTGGGATGTGCAGGTACGGTAGGTTACAGGTAGTGTACAGGTTATAGTGTTTGTGCTCAGAATCACAGAATTTGGAGTCACAGAAGCAGATGGCTTCTTTCATCTGTATAAGAGTGAATACCTGATTTTAGGGAGCAGAATGTTACTGGGACTGTTTAGTCTCATGTATTTGTCTTAGAATGTTTCTTGTCTATTTGAGGTTGAAGTCCACTCTGTTATGCCTGCATATTATATTGAGTAGCAGCTTGGAGTTGTTCAATGTGTTTTGACTATGATTATGTAAGTATGTAGTGGATACCTGTTTAGTTTAAATGGGATTCATGAGTTTAGCTTAGCCTTCTGGCTTGCAGGCCTGTACCCCTGTCACCTAGTGACTTTTAAACTACTTCACTTGATCTGTTTCAGCACATTTATTTAATTATTTATTCCAAGATGGGTGCTATGTTTTAAGTTAGGAAGATGTTTTAGGTTCACGTTATCAGTGCCACTCCGTAAAGGCGTCACTATCAGCGTCAAAGGTAAATGAGATACGTAGATTTTCACATCATGTACTTTCCCACTTTCATGTGACAGTAACATAATGTACCTTTTCAGGGAATTGTTTATATAATTGCTGCCCCAAGCATGCCTTCTTATCTATTGTTTGGGAACATACCTACGTAAGGGGTCCTACAAAATCTGTATAAGTACATCTCACACAGACAAGATTACCAAAGGGATACAGTCAGGCTTAATTTAGAAGACAATGTGTAAAGTATTTGTTCAATAAATCATGTAATAACACAGTAGAACACCACAAAAATACACCACATAGTGTTTAGAAAATGATATAATATATATCTGATAAGAGAAATATATATATATATATATATATATATATATATATATATATATATATATATATATATTGTCTTTAGTCTTATTAGTTTTAAAGCAACAAATGTCTCTTGCAAGCACAAAGTAACAGGTTTGCATTAAAATTTTCCGCAAGGGACCAGGAGGTGTGCGTCGATTTCTCCAGCCGCACACAGACGATGCGTCGTTTATACATCGTTTAGACATCTTAAGCACTGAACCCATCTTTCTCAACCACCACCTTGTCTAACTCTTTTCTATTAGTCACAAAAACAGATCAATCCGCCCCAACTGGTGTTCTTCAGGAAATGTTAAAAAAAAACACTTCTTTACCATTTACCTGATCAGCAATGCTTCCTACAGATTTCAGAATCTTGTTGTTGTTCTGCTGTTCTAACACTAACATTTTTTAAATCTTTGCATTGTAGAGTAAACTAATATATCATGATGCAGAGACACTTTAGAAAACACTTAATAAATGTATTAATTCTACTGTAGTGCACATTTATGTGTGCAGACCATCAACTAATCAACCTAAAAGTGGCAGGTCTTAAATTATTTATTTAGAGGATTGACTGGTGAATAAAAAAATAGAGTACTGCTGTTTTGTTGCTATCGACACACAGCGCTGCAAAGCCCCTCTTTGTGCAATGGCACTCATTTAACAAGGTGCACTGGTGGCAAACAGAAATGTCCCTTATTACAAATAATGCACTTGTGAGAGAACAGGGCTGATTGCAGAGGCCTCCTAACTTTTTGCCCCCATTTTCCACTTTTTGCTGGTGTTTTCCTGACTCTGATGGTGCCCAAGGTACTGCTAACCAGTCCCAGGGCCTGTGCTCTGTGTAAAATCAGTAAGCAAATTAAGCTAATTATAATCGGCTAAGTCAACCTACCTATAAGTTCCTAGTATATGGTAGGGCATGAAGGTTTAGGGACCACAGCATAGGTAGTCCAGCCATAGGTGCACTGCTGAGGTGCCCAGTGTCATTTTAAAGGCAGGCCTGCCTTGCTGGCTGCTTTTAAATTAAAGTTATATGCAAATTTGACTTTGGAATTAAAAGTAGTTCCAAAGTCTTAAACTACCTTATTTTTACATATAAGTCACTCCTAAAGTGTGCCCTATGTGCCCCTAGGTCTGGGTGCCATGTAACTATAAGCAGGGACCTTATAAAAATAGGTTTAAAAGCCCTGGTGAGGTAAAAACATCCAAATTCGTTTTTCCCTCATTGTAATGAATGGCCTTCATAGGCTAGAATGGGGAGACTTTATTTTAATTTTAAAAGTCCCCTTAAGTGACAGATACGAAGAGCTTGATATCAAATTATATTATTATAATAAATCCCACAACTTCCAGATTTTGGATTTGATATAACTTGTTCAGGTAAAGAGTTTTAAACTTTACCTGAAAAGTTGCCAACTTCAGCCCTGCATTGTTTTTGCTGCTGTGCTCTGTTTGGCTAGCCTCTGGCAGCCTGGCCAGGCTGCCTTGATGAGGTGTGAAGTGGCCTGGCTTCACACAAAGAGATGTGTCCGTGGGAGGAGATCTCCCCTCAGCAGATGGTGTGGCAGGAAGGGGGAGGAGTGCCAAACTGGTCTTTAAAGTCAGAGAAGGACATTTGGAGCAACCCAGCAACACCCCCACATCCTGCAACCGCAGACAACTAGGTGCCCCTTGATTATATTAGATTAGGAGAGGGCAGGAGAAGGGTGTGTTTATGATTTTTAGCCACACCAGTGGGAGGGTTCAGCCAGATGTAACCTCCAAAAATCACTTTCAGCCCTGATGGATTTTTGAGGAATGTTGCCTCCTGGGGTTGATTTTCGCCAAACTTCCCAGGAAGTGGTTATCACAGGGGGAAGGACCCTGCCCCTGATTCGAGAATCAGGACCCCCCTGTTTTTCACCTAGGAGTTTGGAGAACTTTGGAGAACTTTTGAAAAAAAGCTCCATAAAGGGACCGACCCGCCGCGGCAACTTTAGCCGGATTGCCTCAACCGCACCCCGGCCTGATTTGCAGGTTTGTCCCTGTGAAGAAAATCTCCAAATAAGAGACTAAGGCCTTCATTCACCCTGACTAGAGTGGGGGTCCTTGCTTGGACAGAGGGTAACCTGACTGCCAACCAACCAAATACCTCATTTCTAATAATGCTCCTCCATATCATCCTTCTCAACCTGGTCATCTGTTGCTGTTAGCAAATGGTGAGCCTCGGCCGAAGCCCTCAAAGTTTTCTGAAGCTCCAACTGTTTGGTGCTTTCCTGGGTCGAAGTCATTTTACTTACAAAACTGCTTGAGCTCTCCAGGTTGATGAGGGCAAATTCCATTTCTGCAGGCACAGTCACAGACAGTAACACAGAATGAAAGTAAATTTGGGAAAAGAAAAAAAGGCAATCAAGAAGAATTAAAAAAGCTCAAATTGGTATCAAATTATTTTTCTTGGGATTTTTCGTCCAACACAAAGTGTTACTGTATGTCCCTGCACTGTCCAAATCCCATTATTGCCACCAACGTAGGAAATTGGGTTACTGGTTGAGGGGGTGATACTGTACTCAAGCAGTAACTACAATTTGTGTCAAGGTGACGTCACAAGAAAACTCCAAATTCACTTGGGCTTAGCCATTTAATAGCTTGACACAAGAGCAGTCAAGCTTACATTACAGGCAATGTGTAATATATTTATGCAGCACTTCACAAAGTAAAAAAGTGGAAACACAACCCAAAATCCCACACCAATGTAGAAAAATAGAGTAAAGTTTTATAAATTATTTGACAACAAAAAAACAAAAATCGAATAGGTAGAACCAGAGAGATGCAGTTTTAAAGATTTAACTGAAAATAGTGCCTAAAGCACAAAATGCCAACTATGGTTATTTGTTTGCACCAAACCGGGGCAAAGTGACAAGTTCAGGCCGACCACAATAGAGTGCAGACCAGATGCAAGTACCAAGTTAGGCTGGTTGAACAATGTACCTTAACGCTTTCTCAAAATGACTTCCTTTCTTACACAGTGTCTTACATTTGGAAGGTGCAAATGTAGAGAAATACAATTGGTCATAACACTTGTTCCACTATTCTGTGTTCCTCTAAGTCTCCTGGAAAAATGGGTACCCCACTTGTGTAGGTAGGCCTAGTGCCTACGACAGGAAACAGCCCAAAACTCATTATGACACCACATTTTTCCACTGAAAACTGACCTTATCCTTGCAATGTGTTTAGCTGTGGATTTTGGGCCCTACCTCAGCCGACACCTAGGGAAACATAGCAACCTGTACATTTGTGAAACCTAGACACCTAGGTGAATCTAGGATGGGGTTACTTGTGTGGCTGTAACCAGGCTGTTTTACCCAGAAACCCTTGCAAACCTCAAACTTTGACTCATTTCTGTGATAGAATGTTCTGGAATCTGCAGAGAGCAACAAACTTCCTTCCACCCAGTATTCCCCTAAGTCTTCTTATAAAAAATTTACTTTACTTCAAACTCCAAACTTCGCCCAAAATCATGCATTTTCCTTACATTTCATTTGATGGAAACGTCTGGAATCCATAGGAATCCACAATATTCCTAGCAATAACAATGTTGTACCACTTGTGTGTGCAGACCTGGTGCCCGAGGACTGGATCAAATCAAGGACAATGGAAGCCCTTACGTGAGGACTCCTATTGACCTCAGTGGGATCCATTCATGTCGCTGGCACTAGGCCCAACCAACCAATGCCCTTCCCCAGCTCCGAGGCCAAAAAAAAAGGAAATCCCTCTGCTGTAAACAACAGAGGGTTTTCCAAACTTGTGTGTGAGGATAGTTTGGAGCCGTCCTCAGCACACAAGGACTGGTGTGGAGGACAGAGTGGAAACATCCTCCACAACAAAGGGGTTAAATCCTGGTTGCAGAGCATTGCGAGATCAACGATGTGCTGGGCGGAAGCAGTTTCTGATGAAGCTGGATGGTGAGATGGAAGGACGTGGGTTGTTGTCGAGGATGCCGTTGGTGAGGGGCTTGTGATGGGAAGTCCCGCATCAAGGATGTATTGCGCAGTGGCTGTTTGAAGGAGCTGCAGGCTGTGATGTGAGGTCCTGTATTGGGGATGCATTGAGCAGCAATGGGTTTGGTGCAAAGCTGTGAGCAGATACATTGCAACACATTGTTTCTGTCCAAAGACCACAGGTGGGTTGGCAGAGCATACTCAGGCCTACCTGCAAGGGTCCAGGGGTGGCTACACTTGGTGAACATGACTTACAGCAGACAGAGACCAGGTGTTGGGTACAAGGTGGCTGAAGTCATTTCTGTTTCAGAGGCTCTCATCAGGAGGCCAGCTAACTAGACCTTGGAGTCACCTTGATGGTCCTGTGTTAAAGATGCAGGTTCAATCCTTGTCACTCAGGCAAAAGGGAGCAGAGAAGCAGGGGAGCAGAGTAGCAGTCCTTCTGGCATCAGAGAAGCCCAGGATTCCTCCTGAGTCTTTCACAGGTCCAGAGGTGTGAAATACTCAGGCAGAGCCTTTGGGATGTGCAGGTACGGTAGGTTACAGGTAGTGTACAGGTTATAGTGTTTGTGCTCAGAATCACAGAATTTGGAGTCACAGAAGCAGATGGCTTCTGTCATCTGTATAAGAGTGAATACCTGATTTTAGGGAGCAGAATGTTACTGGGACTGTTTAGTCTCATGTATTTGTCTTAGAATGTTTCTTGTCTATTTGAGGTTGAAGTCCACTCTGTTATGCCTGCATATTATATTGAGTAGCAGCTTGGAGTTGTTCAATGTGTTTTGACTATGATTATGTAAGTATGTAGTGGATACCTGTTTAGTTTAAATGGGATTCATGAGTTTAGCTTAGCCTTCTGGCTTGCAGGCCTGTACCCCTGTCACCTAGTGACTTTTAAACTACTTCACTTGATCTGTTTTAGCACATTTATTTAATTATTTATTCCAAGATGGGTGCTATGTTTAAAGTTAGGAAGATGTTTTAGGTTCACGTTATCAGTGCCACTCCGTAAAGGCGTCACTATCAGCGTCAAAGGTAAATGAGATACGTAGATATTCACATCATGTACTTTCCCACTTTCATGTGACAGTAACATAATGTACCTTTTCAGGGAATTGTTTATATAATTGCTGCCCCAAGCATGCCTTCTTATTTATTGTTTGGGAACATACCTACGTAAGGGGTCCTACAAAATCTGTATAAGTACATCTCACACAGACAAGATTACCAAAGGGATACAGTCAGGCTTAATTTAGAAGACAATGTGTAAAGTATTTGTGCAATAAATCATGTAATAACACAGTAGAACACCACAAAAATACACCACATAGTGTTTAGAAAATGATATAATATATATCTGATAAGAGAAATATATATATATATATATATATATATATATATATTGTCTTTAGTCTTATTAGTTTTAAAGCAACAAATGTCTCTTGCAAGCACAAAGTAACAGGTTTGCATTAAAATTTTCCGCAAGGGACCAGGAGGTGTGCGTCGATTTCACCAGCCGCACACAGACGATGCGTCGTTTATACATCGTTTAGACATCTTAAGCACTGAACCCATCTTTCTCAACCACCACCTTGTCTAACTCTTTTCTATTAGTCACAAAAACAGATCAACCCGCCCCAACTGGTGTTCTTCATGAAATGTTTAAAAAAAACACTTCTTTACCATTTACCTAATCAGCAATGCTTCCTACAGATTTCAGAATCTTGTTGTTGTTCTGCTGTTCTAACACTAACATTTTTTAAATCTTTGCATTGTAGAGTAAACTAATATATCATGATGCAGAGACACTTTAGAAAACACTTATTAAATGTATTAATTCTACTGTAGTGCACATTTATTTGTGCAGACCATCAACTAATCAACCTAAAAGTGGCAGGTCTTAAAGTATTTATTTAGAGGATTGACTGGTGAATAAATAAATAGAGTACTGCTGTTTTGTTGCTATCGACACACAGGGCTGCAAAGCCCCTCTTTGTGCAATGGCACTCATTTAACAAGGTGCACTGGTGGCAAACAGAAATGTACCTTATTACAAATAATGCACTTGTGAGAGAACAGGGCTGATTGCAGAGGCCTCCTAACTTTTTGCCCCCATTTTCCACTTTTTGCTGGTGTTTTCCTGACTCTGATGGTGCCCAAGGTACTGCTAACCAGTCCCAGGGCCTGTGCTCTGTGTAAAATCAGTAAGCAAATTAAGCTAATTATAATCGGCTAAGTCAACCTACCTATAAGTTCCTAGTATATGGTAGGGCATGAAGGTTTAGGGACCACAGCATAGGTAGTCCAGCCATAGGTGCACTGCTGAGGTGCCCAGTGTCATTTTAAAGGCAGGCCTGCCTTGCTGGCTGCTTTTAAATTAAAGTTATATGCAAATTTGACTTTGGAATTAAAAGTAGTTCCAAAGTCTTAAACTACCTTATTTTTACATATAAGTCACTCCTAAAGTGTGCCCTATGTGCCCCTAGGGCTGAGTGCCATGTAACTATAAGCAGGGACCTTATAAAAATAGGTTTAAAAGCCCTGGTGAGGTAAAAACATCCAAATTCGTTTTTCCCTCATTGTAATGAATGGCCTTCATAGGCTAGAATGGGGAGACTTTATTTTAATTTTAAAAGTCCACTTAAGTGACAGATACGAAGAGCTTGATATCAAATTATATTATTATAATAAATCCCACAACTTCCAGTTTTTGGATTTGATATAACTTGTTCAGGTAAAGAGTATTAAACTTTACCTGAAAAGTTGCCAACTTCAGCCCTGCATTGTTTTTGCTGCTGTGCTCTGTTTGGCTAGCCTCTGGCAGCCTGGCCAGGCTGCCTTGATGAGGTGTGAAGTGGCCTGGCTTCACACAAAGAGATGTGTCCGTGGGAGGAGATCTCCCCTCAGCAAATGGTGTGGCAGGAAGGGGGAGGGGTGCCAAACTGGTCTTTAAAGTCAGAGAAGGACATTTGGAGCAACCCAGCAACACCCCCACATCCTGCAACCCCAGACAACTAGGTGCCCCTTGATTATATTAGATTAGGAGAGGGCAGGAGAAGGGTGTGTTTATGATTTTTAGCCACACCAGTGGGAGGGTTCAGCCAGATGTAACCTCCAAAAATCACTTTCAGCCATGATGGATTTTTGAGGAATGTTGCCTGTAGGGGGGGATTTTCGCCAAACTTCCCAGGAAGTGGTTATCACAGGGGGAAGGACCCTGCCCCTGATTGGAGAATCAGGACCCCCCTGTTTTTCACCTACGAGTTTGGAGAAATTTGGAGAACTTTTGAAAAAAAGCTCCATAAAGGGACCGACCCGCCGCAGCAACTTTAGCCGGATTGCCTCAACCGCGACCCGGCCTGATTTGCAGGTTTGTCCCAGTGAAGAAAATCTCCAAATAAGAGACTAAGGCCTTCATTCACCCTGACTAGAGTGGGGGTCCTTGCTTGGACAGAGGGTAACCTGACTGCCAACCAACCAAATACCTCATTTCTAATAATGCTCCTCCATATCATCCTTCTCAACCTGGTCATCTGTTGCTGTTAGCAAATGGTGAGCCTCGGCCGAAGCCCTCAAAGTTTTCTGAAGCTCCAACTGTTTGGTGCTTTCCTGGGTCGCAGTCATTTTACTTACAAAACTGCTTGAGCTCTCCAGGTTGATGAGGGCAAATTCCATTTCTGCAGGCACAGTCACAGACAGTAACACAGAATGAAAGTAAATTTGGGAAAAGAAAAAAAGGCAATCAAGAAGAATTAAAAAAGCTCAAATTGGTATCAAATTATTTTTCTTGGGATTTTTCGTCCAACACAAAGTGTTACTGTATGTCCCTGCACTGTCCAAATCCCATTATTGCCACCAACGTAGGAAATTGGGTTACTGGTTGAGGGGGTGATACTGTACTCAAGCAGTAACTACAATTTGTGTCAAGGTGACGTCACAAGAGAACTCCAAATTCACTTGGGCTTAGCCATTTAATAGCTTGACACAAGAGCAGTCAAGCTTACATTACAGGCAATGTGTAATATATTTATGCAGCACTTCACACAGTAAAAAAGTGGAAACACAACCCAAAATCCCACACCAATGTAGAAAAATAGAGTAAAGTTTTATAAATTATTTGACAACAAAAAAACAAAAATCGAATAGGTAGAACCAGAGAGATGCAGTTTTAAAGATTTAACTGAAAATAGTGCCTAAAGCACAAAATGCCAACTATGGTTATTTGTTTGCACCAAACCGGGGCAAAGTGACAAGTTCAGGCCGACCACAATAGAGTGCAGACCAGATGCAAGTACCAAGTTAGGCTGGTTGAACAATGTACCTTAACGCTTTCTCAAAATGACTTCCTTTCTTACACAGTGTCTTACATTTGGAAGGTGCAAATGTAGAGAAATACAATTGGTCATAACACTTGTTCCACTATCCTGTGTTCCTCTAAGTCTCCTGGAAAAATGGGTACCCCACTTGTGTAGGTAGGCCTAGTGCCTACGACAGGAAACAGCCCAAAACTCATAATGGACACCACATTTTTCCACTGAAAACTGACCTTATCCTTGCAATGTGTTTAGCTGTGGATTTTGGGCCCTACCTCAGCCGACACCTAGGGAAACATAGCAACCTGTACATTTTTGAAAACTAGACACCTAGGTGAATCTAGGATGGGGTTACTTGTGTGGCTGTAACCAGGCTGTTTTACCCAGAAACCCTTGCAAACCTCAAACTTTGACTCATTTCTGTGATGGAATGTTCTGGAATCTGCAGAGAGCAACAAACTTCCTTCCACCCAGTATTCCCCTAAGTCTTCTTATAAAAATTTTACTTTACTTCAAACTTCAAACTTTGTCCAAAATCATGCATTTTCTTTACATTTCTGTTGATGGAAACCTCTGGAATCCATATGAATCCACAATATTCCTAGCAATAACAATGTTGTACCACTTGTGTGTGCAGACCTGGTGCCCGAGGACTGGATCAAATCAAGGACAATGGAAGCCCTTACGTGAGGACTCCTATTGACCTCGGTGGGATCCATTCATGTCGCTGGCACTAGGCCCAACCAACCAATGCCCTTCCCCAGCTCCGAGGCCAAAAAAAAAGGAAATACCTCTGCTGTAAACAACAGAGGGTTTTCCAAACTTGTGTGTGAGGATAGTTTGGAGCCGTCCTCAGCACACAAGGACTGGTGTGGAGGACAGAGTGGAAACATCCTCCACAACAAAGGGGTTAAATCCTGGTTCCAGAGCATTGCGAGATCAACGATGTGCTGGGCGGAAGCAGTTTCTGATGAAGCTGGATGGTGAGATGGAAGGACGTGGGTTGTTGTCGAGGATGCCGTTGGTGAGGGGCTTGTGATGGGAAGTCCCGCATCAAGGATGTATTGCGCAGTGGCTGTTTGAAGGAGCTGCAGGCTGTGATGTGAGGTCCTGTATTGGGGATGCATTGAGCAGCAATGGGTTTGGTGCAAAGCTGTGAGCAGATACATTGCAACACATTGTTTCTGTCCAAAGACCACAGGTGGGTTGGCAGAGCATACTCAGGCCTACCTGCAAGGGTCCAGGGGTGGCTACACTTGGTGAACATGACTTACGGCAGACAGAGACCAGGTGTTGGGTACAAGGTGGCTGAAGTAATTTCTGTTTCAGAGGCTCTCATCAGGAGGCCAGCTAACTAGACCTTGGAGTCACCTTGATGGTCCTGTGTTAAAGATGCAGTTTCAATCCTTGTCACTCAGGCAAAAGGGAGTAGAGAAGCAGGGGAGCAGAGTAGCAGTCCTTCTGGCATCAGAGAAGCCCAGGATTCCTCCTGAGTCTTTCACAGGTCCAGAGGTGTGAAATACTCAGGCAGAGCCTTTGGGATGTGCAGGTACGGTAGATTACAGGTAGTGTACAGGTTATAGTGTTTGTGCTCAGAATCACAGAATTTGGAGTCACAGAAGCAGATGGCTTCTGTCATCCGTATAAGAGTGAACACCTGATTTTAGGGAGCAGAATGTTACTGGGACTGTTTGGTCTCATGTATTTGTCTTAGAATGTTTTTTGTCTATTTGAGGTTGAAGTCCACTCTGTTATGCCTGCATATTATATTGAGTAGCAGCTTGGAGTTGTTCAATGTGTTTTGACTATGATTATGTAAGTATGTAGTGGATACCTGTTTAGTTTAAATGGGATTCATGAGTTTAGCTTAGCCTTCTGGCTTGCAGGCCTGTACCCCTGTCATCTAGTGACTTTTAAACTACTTCACTTGATCTGTTTTAGCACATTTATTTAATTATTTATTCCAAGATGGGTGCTATGTTTAAAGTTAGGAAGATGTTTTAGGTTCACGTTATCAGTGCCACTCCGTAAAGGCGTCACTATCAGCGTCAAAGGTAAATGAGATACGTAGATATTCACATCATGTACTTTCCCACTTTCATGTGACAGTAACATAATGTACCTTTTCAGGGAATTGTTTATATAATTGCTGCCCCAAGCATGCCTTCTTATCTATTGTTTGGGAACATACCTACGTAAGGGGTCCTACAAAATCTGTATAAGTACATCTCACACAGACAAGATTATCAGAGGGATACAGTCAGGCTTAATTTAGAAGACAATGTGTAAAGTATTTGTGCAATAAATCATGTAATAACACAGTAGAACACCACAAAAATATACCACATAGTGTTTAGAAAAAGATATAATATATATCTGATAAGAGATATATATATATATATATATATGTATATATTGTCTTTAGTCTTATTAGTTTTAAAGCAACAAATGTCTCTTGCAAGCACAAAGTAACGGGTTTTCATTCAAATTTTCCGCAAGGGACCAGGGGCCAGATGTAGGAAACAGTTTGCGACTCGCAAACGGCAAAAATTGCCGTTTGCGAGTCGCAAACCGGAGTATCCTATGCAGAAATGCATTTTGCGAGTCGGAACCGACTCGCAAAATGCATTTCCGACTCGCAAATAGGAAGGGGTGTTCCCTTCCTATTTGCGACTCGCAGTGGGATGCAATTCCATTTGCGACCGCGTACGCAGTCGCAAATGGAGTCGCAGTTACCATCCACTTCAAGTGGATGGTAACCCACTCGCAAATTGGAAGGGGTCCCCATGGCACCCCTTCCACTTTGTGAATGGACCCAAAAATATTTTTTCAGGGCAGGGAGTGGTCCAAGGGACCACTGCCTGCACTGAAAAAATACCGAAACTAAAGGTTTCGTTTTTTTTTTAAGTGCAGCTCGTTTTCCTTTAAGGAAAACGGGCTACACTTAAAAAAAAAAAAATGCTTTATTTAAAGCAGTCACGAACATGGAGGTCTGCTGACGACAGCAGGCCTCCATGTTTGCGAGTGCCTATACTCGCTATGGGGCCGCAATTTGCGACCCACCTCATGAATATTCATGAGGTGGGTCATTGCGACCCCATAGCGAGTCGCAGTCGGTGTCTGAGACACCGTACTGCATTCCAAATTGCGAGTTGCAATTTGCGAGTCGCTGGGACTCGCAAATTGCAAGTCGCAATTTGGAAGTTTGCTACATCTGGCCCCAGGAGGTGGCGTCGATTTCTCCAGCCGCACACAGACGATGCGTCGTTTATACATCGTTTAGACATCTTAAGCACTGAACCCATCTTTGTCAACCACCACCTTGTCTAACTCTTTTCTATTAGTCACAAAAACAGATCAACCCGCCCCAACTGGTGTTCTTCAGGAAATGTTAAAAAAAACACTTCTTTACCATTTACCTAATCAGCAATGCTTCCTACAGATTTCAGAATCTTGTTGTTGTTCTGCTGTTCTAACACTAACATTTTTTAAATCTTTGCATTGTAGAGTAAACTAATATATCATGATGCAGAGACACTTTAGAAAACACTTAATAAATGTATTCATTCTACTGTAGTGCACATTTATGTGTGCAGACCATCAACTAATCAACCTAAAAGTGGCAGGTCTTAAAGTATTTATTTAGAGGATTGACTGGTGAATAAAAAAATAGAGTACTGCTGTTTTGTTGCTATCGACACACAGGGCTGCAAAGCCCCTCTTTGTGCAATGGCACTCATTTAACAAGGTCCACTGGTGGCAAACAGAAATGTACCTTATTACAAATAATGCACTTGTGAGAGAACAGGGCTGATTGCAGAGGCCTCCTAACTTTTTGCCCCCATTTTCCACTTTTTGCTGGTGTTTTCCTGACTCTGATGGTGCCCTGGGTACTGCTAACCAGTCCCAGGGCCTGTGCTCTGTGTAAAATCAGTAAGCAAATTAGGTTAATTATAATTGGCTAAGTCAACCTACCTATAAGTTCCTAGTATATGGTAGGGCATGAAGGTTTAGGGACCACAGCATAGGTAGTCCAGCCATAGGTGCACTGCTGAGGTGCCCAGTGTCATTTTAAAGGCAGGCCTGCCTTGCTGGCTGCTTTTAAATTAAAGTTATATGCAAATTTGACTTTGGAATTAAAAGTAGTTCCAAAGTCTTAAACTACCTTATTTTTACATATAAGTCACCCCTAAAGTGTGCCCTATGTGCCCCTAGGGCTGGGTGCCATGTAACTATAAGCAGGGACCTTATAAAAATAGGTTTAAAAGCCCTGGTGAGGTAAAAACATCCAAATTCGTTTTTCCCTCATTGTAATGAATGGCCTTCATAGGCTAGAATGGGGAGACTTTATTTTAATTTTAAAAGTCCCCTTAAGTGACAGATACGAAGAGCTTGATATCAAATTATATTATTATAATAAATCCCACAACTTCCAGTTTTTGGATTTGATATAACTTGTTCAGGTAAAGCGTTTTAAACTTTACCTGAAAAGTTGCCAACTTCAGCCCTGCATTGTTTTTGCTGCTGTGCTCTGATTGGCTAGCCTCTGGCAGCCTGGCCAGGCTGCCTTGATGAGGTGTGAAGTGGCCTGGCTTCACACAAAGAGATGTGTCCGTGGGAGGAGATCTCCCCTCAGCAGATGGTGTGGCAGGAAGGGGGAGGGGTGCCAAACTGGTCTTTAAAGTCAGAGAAGGACCTTTGGAGCAACCCAGCAACACCCCCACATCCTGCAACCCCAGACAACTAGGTGCCCCTTGATTAGATTAGATTAGGAGAGGGCAGGAGAAGGGTGTGTTTATGATTTTTAGCCACACCAGTGGGTGGGTTCAGCCAGATGTAACCTCCAAAAATCACTTTCAGCCATGATGGATTTTTGAGGAATGTTGCCTCCTGGGGTTGATTTTTGCCACACTTCCCAGGAAGTGGTTATCACAGGGGGAAGGACCCTGACCCTGATTGGAGAATGAGGACCCCCCTGTTTTTCACCTAGGAGCAAGGATAAACCTGGCAGACCTGTACCCACACCCCAGTTCCCTACCAGATCCCAATCAGATTCTAACAAGGAAGAACCAAAGGAGAAGAAGGACTGCCCTGCTGGACCCATGCCCTGTACCTGGAACCTGCACTCTGAAGGACTGCACCAGCTGCACACGTGGGCTTCATCACCAGAAGGACTTTGCCTGGCTTAAACTGGTTCAAGGAGTAACTCCCTGTTTGCTACAGGTGAAAAATTGCTAACCAGAGTCCCCTGCACCAACTCCTGAAGAAACCAACCAGCTGACCACTGTCCATTGGCCGAAAAGGAGTTTGCGCCAGGTGCATTCTGGGAGTTGTATTCCACACCCCCAAAGATCATCCCAGAGCTTCTGGAACCTTGGGGTGAGCTGTGGAACCCAAAAAGAACCTTAAAGAAACATCTGGGAGAAGATCCAGAAGTTTGGAGAACTTTGGAGAACTTTTGAAAAAAAGCTCCATAGAGGGACCGACCCGCCGCGGCAACTTTAGCCGGATTGCCTCAACCGCAACCCGGCCTGATTTGCAGGTTCGTCACGGTGAAGAAAATCTCCAAATAAGAGACTAAGGCCTTCATTCACCCTGACTAGAGTGGGGGTCCTTGCTTGGACAGAGGGTAACCTGACTGCCAACCAACCAAATATCTCATTTCTAATAGTGCTCCTCCATATCATCCTTCCCAACCTGGTCATCTGTTGCTGTTAGCAAATGGTGAGCCTCGGCCGAAGCCCTCAAAGTTTTCTGAAGCTCCAACTATTTGGTGATTTACTGGGTCGAAGTCATTTTACTTACAAAACTGCTTGAGCTCTCCAGGTTGATGAGGGCAAATTCCATTTCTGCAGGCACAGTCACAGACAGTAACACAGAATGAAAGTAAATTTGGGAAAAGAAAAAAAGGCAATCAAGAAGAATTAAAAAAGCTCAAATTGGTATCAAATTATTTTTCTTGGGATTTTTCGTCCAACACAAAGTGTTACTGTATGTCCCTGCACTGTCCAAATCCCATTATTGCCACCAACGTAGGAAATTGGGTTACTGGTTGAGGGGTTGATACTGTACTCAAGCAGTAACTACAATTTGTGTCAATGTGACGTCACAAGAAAACTCCAAATTCACTTGGGCTTAGCCATTTAATAGCTTGACACAAGAGCAGTCAAGCTTACATTACAGGCAATGTGTAATATATTTATTCAGCACTTCACACAGTAAAAAAGTGGAAACACAACCCAAAATCCCACACCAATGTAGAAAAATAGAGTAAAGTTTTATAAATTATTTGACAACAAAAAAACAAAAATCGAATAGGTAGAACCAGAGAGATGCAGTTTTAAAGATTTAACTGAAAATAGTGCCTAAAGCACAAAATGCCAACTATGGTTATTTGTTTGCACCAAACCGGGGCAAAGTGACAAGTTCAGGCCGACCACAATAGAGTGCAGACCAGATGCAAGTACCAAGTTAGGCTGGTTGAACAATGTACCTTAACGCTTTCTCAAAATGACTTCCTTTCTTACACAGTGTCTTACATTTGGAAGGTGCAAATGTAGAGAAATACAATTGGTCATAACACATGTTCCACTATTCTGTGTTCCTCTAAGTCTCCTGGAAAAATGGGTACCCCACTTGTGTAGGTAGGCCTAGGTCCTACGACAGGAAACAGCCCAAAACTCATAATGAACACCACATTTTTCCACTGAAAACTGACCTTATCCTTGCAATGTGTTTAGCTGTGGATTTTGGGCCCTACCTCAGCCGACACCTAGGGAAACATAGCAACCTGTACATTTGTGAAAACTTGACACCTAGGTGAATCTAGGATGGGGTGACTTGTGTGGCTGTAACCAGGCTGTTTTACCCAGAAACCCTTGCAAACCTCAAACTTTGACTCATTTCTGTGATGGAATGTTCTGGAATCTGCAGAGAGCGACAAACTTCCTTCCACCCAGTATTCCCCTAAGTCTTCTTATAAAAATTTTACTTTACTTCAAACTTCGCCCAAAACCATGCATTTTCCTTACATTTCTGTTGATGGAAACGTCTGGAATCCATAGGAATCCACAATATTCCTAGCAATAACAATGTTGTACCACTTGTGTGTGCAGACCTGGTGCCCGAGGACTGGATCAAATCAAGGACAATGGAAGCCCTTACGTGAGGACTCCTATTGACCTCGGTGGGATCCATTCATGTCGCTGGCACTAGGCCCAACCAACCAATGCCCTTCCCCAGCTCCGAGGCCAAAAAAAAAGGAAATCCCTCTGCTGTAAACAACAGAGGGTTTTCCAAACTTGTGTGTGAGGATAGTTTGGAGCCGTCCTCAGCACACAAGGACTGGTGTGGAGGACAGAGTGGAAACATCCTCCACAACAAAGGGGTTAAATCCTAGTTGCAGAGCATTGCGAGATCAACGATGTGCTGGGCGGAAGCAGTTTCTGATGAAGCTGGATGGTGAGATGGAAGGACGTGGGTTGTTGTCGAGGATGCCGTTGGTGAGGGGCTTGTGATGGGAAGTCCCGCATCTAGGATGTATTGCGCAGTGGCTGTTTGAAGGAGCTGCAGGCTGTGATGTGAGGTCCTGTATTGGGGATGCATTGAGCAGCAATGGGTTTGGTGCAAAGCTGTGAGCAGATACATTGCAACACATTGTTTCTGTCCAAAGACCACAGGTGGGTTGGCAGAGCATACTCAGGCCTACCTGCAAGGGTCCAGGGGTGGCTACACTTGGTGAACATGACTTACAGCAGACAGAGACCAGGTGTTGGGTACAAGGTGGCTGAAGTCATTTCTGTTTCAGAGGCTCTCATCAGGAGGCCAGCTAACTTGACCTTGGAGTCACCTTGATGGTCCTGTGTTAAAGATGCAGGTTCAATCCTTGTCACTCAGGCAAAAGGGAGCAGAGAAGCAGGGGAGCAGAGTAGCAGTCCTTCTGGCATTAGAGAAGCCCAGGATTCCTCCTGAGTCTTTCACAGGTCCAGAGGTGTGAAATACTCAGGCAGAGCCTTTGGGATGTGCAGGTACGGTAGGTTACAGGTAGTGTACAGGTTATAGTGTTTGTGCTCAGAATCACAGAATTTGGAGTCACAGAAGCAGATGGCTTCTGTAATCTGTATAAGAGTGAATACCTGATTTTAGGGAGCAGAATGTTACTGGGACTGTTTGGTCTCATGTATTTCTCTTAGAAAGTTTCTTGTCTATTTGAGGTTGAAGTCCACTCTGTTATGCCTGCATATTATATTGAGTAGCAGCTTGGAGTTGTTCAATGTGTTTTGACTATGATTATGTAAGTATGTAGTGGATACTTGTTTAGTTTAAATGGGATTCATGAGTTTAGCTTAGCCTTCTGGCTTGCAGGCCTGTACCCCTGTCACCTAGTGACTTTTAAACTACTTCACTTGATCTGTTTTAGCACATTTATTTAATTATTTATTCCAAGATGGGTGCTATGTTTAAAGTTAGGAAGATGTTTTAGGTTCACGTTATCAGTGCCACTCCGTAAAGGCGTCACTATCAGCGTCAAAGGTAAATGAGATACGTAGATATTCACATCATGTACTTTCCCACTTTCAAGTGACAGTAACATAATGTACCTTTTCAGGGAATTGTTTATATAATTGCTGCCCCAAGCATGCCTTCTTATCTATTGTTTGGGAACATACCTACGTAAGGGGTCCTACAAAATCTGTATAAGTACATCTCACTCAGACAAGATTATCAGAGGGATACAGTCAGGCTTAATTTAGAAGACAATGTGTAAAGTATTTGTGCAATAAATCATGTAATAACACAGTACAACACCACAAAAATACACCACATAGTGTTTAGAAAAAGATATAATATATATCTGATAAGATATATATATATATATATATATATATATATATATATATATATATATTGTCTTTAGTCTTATTAGTTTTAAAGCAACAAATGTCTCTTGCAAGCACAAAGTAACAGGTTTGCATTCAAATTTTCCGCAAGGGACCAGGGGCCAGATGTAGGAAACAGTTTGCGACTCGCAAACGGCAAAAATTGCCGTTTGCGAGTCGCAAACCGGAGTTTCCTATGCAGAAATGCATTTTGCGAGTCGGAACCGACTCGCAAAATGCATTTCCGACTCGCAAATAGGAAGGGGTGTTCCCTTCCTATTTGCGACTCGCAGTGGGATGCAATTCCATTTGCGAACGCGTACGCGGTCGCAAATGGAGTCGCAGTTACCATCCACTTCAAGTGGATGGTAACCCACTCACAAATTGGAAGGGGTCCCCATGGGACCCCTTCCACTTTGTGAATGGACCCAAAAATATTTTTTCAGGGCAGGGAGTGGTCCAAGGGACCACTGCCTGCCCTGAAAAAATACCGAAACTAAAGGTTTCGTTTTTTTTTTAAAGTGCAGCTCCTTTTCCTTTAAGGAAAACGGGCTACACTTAAAAAAAAAAACCTGCTTTATTTAAAGCAGTCACGAACATGGAGGTCTGCTGACGACAGCAGGCCTCCATGTTTGCGAGTGCCTATACTCGCTATGGGGCCGCAATTTGCGACCCACCTCATGAATATTCATGAGGTGGGTCATTGCGACCCCATAGCGAGTCGCAGTCGGTGTCTGAGACACGGTACTGCATTCCAAATTGCGAGTTTCAATTTGCGAGTCGCTGGGACTCGCAAATTGCAAGTCGCAATTTGGAAGTTTGCTACATCTGGCCCCAGGAGGTGTGCGTCGATTTCTCCAGCCGCACACAGACGATGCATCGTTTATACATCGTTTAGACATCTTAAGCACTGAACCCATCTTTGTCAACCACCACCTTGTCTAACTCTTTTCTATTAGTCACAAAAACAGATCAACCCGCCCCAACTGGTGTTCTTCAGGAAATGTTAAAAAAAACACTTCTTTACCATTTGCCTAATCAGCAATGCTTCCTACAGATTTCAGAATCTTGTTGTTGTTCTGCTGTTCTAACACTAACATTTTTTTAATCTTTGCATTGTAGAGTAAACTAATATATCATGATGCAGAGACACTTTAGAAAACACTTAATAAATGTATTCATTCTACTGTAGTGCACATTTATGTGTGCAGACCATCAACTAATCTACCTAAAAGTGGCAGGTCTTAAAGTATTTATTTAGAGGATTGACTGGTGAATAAAAAAATAGAGTACTGCTGTTTTATTGCTATCGACACACAGGGCTGCAAAGCCCCTCTTTGTGCAATGGCACTCATTTAACAAGGTGCACTGGTGGCAAACAGAAATGTACCTTATTACAAATAATGCACTTGTGAGAGAACAGGGCTGATTGCAGAGGCCTCCTAACTTTTTGCCCCCATTTTCCACTTTTTGCTGGTGTTTTCCTGACTCTGATGGTGCCCTGGGTACTGCTAACCAGTCCCAGGGCCTGTGCTCTGTGTAAAATCAGTAAGCAAATTAGGCTAATTATAATTGGCTAAGTCAACCTACCTATAAGTTCCTAGTATATGGTAGGGCATGAAGGTTTAGGGACCACAGCATAGGTAGTCCAGCCATAGGTGCACTGCTGAGGTGCCCAGTGTCATTTTAAAGGCAGGCCTGCCTTGCTGGCTGCTTTTAAATTAAAGTTATATGCAAATTTGACTTTGGAATTAAAAGTAGTTCCAAAGTCTTAAACTACCTTATTTTGACATATAAGTCACCCCTAAAGTGTGCCCTATGTGCCCCTAGGGCTGGGTGCCATGTAACTATAAGCAGGGACCTTATAAAAATAGGTTTAAAAGCCCTGGTGAGGTAAAAACAGCCACATTTGTTTTTCCCTCATTGTAATGAATGGCCTTCATAGGCTAGAATGGGGAGACTTTATTTTAATTTTAAAAGTCCCCTTAAGTGACAGATACAAGAGCTTGATATCAAATTATATTATTATAATAAATCCCACAACTTCCAGTTTTTGGATTTGATATAACTTGTTCAGGTAAAGAGTTTTAAACTTTACCTGAAAAGTTGCCAACTTCAGCCCTGCATTGTTTTTGCTGCTGTGCTCTGATTGGCTAGCCTCTGGCAGCCTGGCCAGGCTGCCTTGATGAGGTGTGAAGTGGCCTGGCTTCACACAAAGAGATGTGTCCGTGGGAGGAGATCTCCCCTCAGCAGATGGTGTGGCAGGAAGGGGGAGGGGTGCCAAACTGGTCTTTAAAGTCAGAGAAGGACATTTGGAGCAACCCAGCAACACCCCCACATCCTGCAACCCCAGACAACTAGGTGCCCCTTGATTAGATTAGGAGAGGGCAGGAGAAGGGTGTGTTTATGATTTTTAGCCACACCAGTGGGTGGGCTCAGCCAGATGTAACCTCCAAAAATCACTTTCAGCCATGATGGATTTTTGAGGAATGTTGCCTCCTGGGGTTGATTTTTGCCACACTTCCCAGGAAGTGGTTATCACAGGGGGAAGGACCCTGCCCCTGATTGGAGAATCAGGACCCCCCTGCTTTTCACCTAGGAGCAAGGATAAACCTGGCAGACCTGTACCCACACCCCAGTTCCCTACCAGATCCCCATCAGATTCTAACAAGGAAGAACCAAAGGAGAAGAAGGACTGCCCTGCTGGACCCATGGCCTGTACCTGGAACCTGCACTCTGAAGGACTGCACCAGCTGCACTTTGGGCTTCACCACCAGAAGGACTTTGCCTGGCTTCAACTGGTTCAAGGAGTGACTCCCTGTTTGCTACAGGTGAAAAATTGCTAACCAGAGTCCCCTGCACCAACTCCTGAAGAAACCAACCAGCTGACCACTGTCCATTGGCCAAAAAGGAGTTTGCGCCAGGTGCATTCTGGGAGTTGTATTCCACACCCCCAAAGATCATCCCAGAGCTTCTGGAACCTTCGGGTGAGCTGTGGACCCCAAAACGAACCTTAAAGAAACATCTGGGAGAAGATCCAGAAGTTTGGAGAACTTTGGAGAACTTTTGAAAAAAAACTCCATAGAGGGACCGACCCGCCGCGGCAACTTTAGCCAGATTGCCTCAACCGAGACCCGGCCTGATTTGCAGGTTCGTCCCAGTGAAGAAAATCTCCAAATAAGAGACTAAGGCCTTCATTACAACCCTGGCGGTCGGTGTTAAAGCGGCGGTAAAACCGCCAACAGGCCGGCGGAAAAAAAAAAAGGGAATCATGACCATGGCGGAAACCGCCAACATAGACAGTCACTTTAAAACTCCGACTGCCATGGCGGTACAAACAAACACCGCGGCGGTAAACGCCAACAGACAGGCGGAAGACAATGTACCACCCACAGTATTACAACAGGCCAATCCGCCACCATTTCCTGGGTGGTTTCACCACGAACAAAAACACGGCAGAAACAGGACTTGGAAGGGAAAACGCTCACCTCTACACAACCCAAGAGGAACCAGGACGCCATGGAGTCAGAACTCCATATTCTACCTGCCTTTGTCTTCCTGCTCCTCTACCAGGAGCACTAACGCCGGCGCCGAAGACCACAGTGAGTACTGCACCTATGACACACGGGAGGGGGGAGGGAAAAGAGAGTGACACACACACGCAACACGCAACATCCCCACCCCCACATTCACCCACTACAACACACACACTAATACATGTTGATACATGACAGTTACACCCCCCAACCCCTCGGAAGAATGCAAAGACAAAAGGAAATGATTGTAACGATTGTAATCAATTAAAATCCAGTACTCAAAAATATATATACTCTATAAACAAATATATACACCAGTAATACAAGTCCAGGTATTGCACCATTTATAGTCCGTGGACCACTGGGCCCAAAATGCATGGGCGAGGTCCACACTCAATACCCGATCAAAACAGAGAAAACACTGCAGGGACATCAGATAGAAATACAAAAGGCACCTCGGGGAAGGGAAGGGGGCACCTCAGCCGGATGAGTGCACAACGCCAGATCCATGATGGGGCTCCATGCCCACTGCTTTATCCTGGGGAGTGCAAAGCCACAGTCTCTCAAGTCTCTCCAGTGGGTGGTTTGCCCACTGCTTTATCCTGGGGAGTGCAAAGCCACAGTCTCTCATGTCTCTCAAGTGGGTGGTTTGCCCACTGCTTTATCCTAGGGAGTGCAGAGCCACAGTCTCTCAAGTAGATAACAGTCTCCACTAGTTCTGGAGGGGGCTTGGTGCCCGGAGTGCTTCATCCTGCCAAGGACAGAGGTAGTGGATGTGAATCTCCACAGGTTCTGGAGGGGGCTTTATGCCCAGAGTGCTTCATCCCGCCAAGGACAGAGATAGTGGATGCCTTTCTCCACTGGTTCTGGAGGGGGCTTTGTGCCCAGAGTGCTTCATCCTGCCAAAGACAGAGGTAGTGGATACCTTTCTCCACTGGTTCTGGAGGGGGCTTTGTGCCCTGAGTGCTTCATCCTGCCAAAGACAGAGGTAGTGGATATGAATCTCCACTGGTTCTGGAGGGGGCTTTGTGCCCAAAGTGCTTCATCCTGCCAAGGACAGAGGTAGTGGATGCCTTTCTCCACTAGTTCTGGAGGGGGCTTTGTGCCCAGAGTGCTTCATCCTGCCAAGGACAGAGATAGTGGATGTGAATCTCCACTGGTTCTGGAGGGGGCTTTGTGCCCAGAGTGCTTCATCCACCAAGGACAGAGGTAGTGGATGCCTTTCTCTACTGGTTCTGGAGGAGGCTTCGTGCCCAGAGTGCTTCATCCTGCTCGTGGCAGCCTCAGTAGCGGCGGTGCTTGCGGCGCTCATTGGCCTGCGGGGCTGGTGGGTGGCTCTGTGAGCGTGCTGGTGGTGGCGGTGTCCTTGGCAGTGGTGCTGCTGGCGGCGGTGTCCTTGGCAGCTGTGCTGGTGGCGGCGGTGTCCTTGGCAGCGGTGCTGGTGGCGGCGGTGTCCTGGGCAGCGGTGCTGCAGTGCTGGTGGCAGCGGTGTCCTTGGCAGCGGTGCTGGTGGCGGCGGTGTCCTGGGTGGCGGTGCTGGTGGCGGTGCTGGTGGCAGCGGTGTCCTTGGCAGCGGTACTGGTGGCGGCGGTGTCCTGGGCGGCGGTGCTGGTGGCGGCGGTGTCCTGGGCAGCGGTGCTGGTAGCGGTCTTGTTGGCCGTGCAGGTTGGCGGGACTTCCCTTTCTTTCTGTACCCCTTCCCCACCTTGGATGGTGGCACAGCTTTCTTCCCACTCCCAACTGTAGTCCTGGGAGGGCCCTTGGTGGCAAGTGTTTTACCCTTCTCCCTCTGGGCAGTGGCCAACTTCTTATGTTTCTGAGGTGGGGGACTGTCCGTCGTCTGGCTCCTTGGCACACTGGCTGCCCTGCTGCTTGGCGCACTCCAGAAGCCGGTTACTGCTCACACCACTGTTCTCGCTGATGTGGTGGCTGAGGTGCTGGGTTGGGACCTGGAAAGGCGTGCCCTAGGGGACTGAAGGGGTGGGGGAGGTGAGGGGAAGAGGTCAAGGTTGGACAGGAAAAGTTTTTTAGACACACTGGAATGGGTAGATGGAGGGGGTTTGGGAGTGGAGGAAGAGGCAGTGGTTGTAAGAGGTGTACGTTTGCTGATTTTGTGTGAAGGTGCATGGGCTGGAGGCTGTCGTGAGGTGGATGGCTGTTGGCTGGGTGTGTGACTGCGTTTGTGTACCTTGGGAGGTCGGCTCACAGACACACTGGGAGAGGACACAGGGGATGTGTGAATGGTAGTCAGGGTGTGAGTGCACGTGAGCGGTGTGTGGTGATGGGTGTGCTGTGATGGATGTAGTGGATGAAGATGTAGTGCATGCAGGTGTGAGTGGAGACGTGACAGGGAGGGAGGAGGGAGACGAGGAGGGGGACACAGTGGAGGCAGTTACTGTTGGTATGACTGCATGGGTATGATGATTGTGTGAGTGCCTGTGGGATGTGTGGTGCTTATGTTTGCCAGAGCTACCATTGTGTGTTGAGGTGTGTGAAGGCTGGTCTGATGGTGTGCTTGGGATAGGCTGAGGTACAGGGTCTTGGGTCTGGGTGGAGGAAGTTGGAGGGGGGAGGCTGGACACAGGGACAATGGCTGCCATCAGTGCTGAAGCCAGCGTCTGAAAAGCTCACTGTTGGGCTGCCTGACCAGAATAAATGCCCTACAGGTATGCATTGGTCTGTTGCAACTGCCTCTATACACCCTGGATGGCATTCAGAATTGTAGACTGCCCAACAGTGAGGGATCTGAGGATGTCAATGTCCTCCTCACTGAGGGCAGCAGGGCTGACTGGGGCAGGGGCTGAGGTGCCTGGGGCGAAGGAGATGCCCACCCTCCTGGGTGAGATGCCACAAGGCACACGCTGAGGGGCTGCTGGGAGGGCGGTGCTGGTAGGGGGGGTGGCGGCTGTACCTGTAGATGAGGGGGGCACAGAGGGGCCCGCCACCGCAAGGGAGCTCCCATCAGAGGAGGAGTCGGTGCTGCTGGTCTCAGCTCCTGTCCCCGCCGTGGAGCTCCCCTCGCCCTCCGTTCCACTGGTGCCTTCAGACTCCATTGTCTCACCCTCCAGGGCCATGTGGGATGCAGCTCCCTCCTGCTCCGGTGCCACTGCTCCTCCGCCTGATGATGCTATTGCACACAAGAACAGGGAGACCAAAAAAAGGGGGGGGGGGAAAGGCAGAAGAAAGACATGTTGAGTGCATGCAATACCACTACCGTTGGCAGACACTACAGACACAGAAGACCTCTGCACTACGCTGTGCACTTAGAGTTCCCTAATTAATCACAGGGACATGGGGTACAAGGCCTATGCCCGATTGATGCACACATGAAAGTCACACGAGCCTGACTAGGTGTAGTTGGCTCTGAACACTGGTGGGGTGGGGTGCCACATGGCCTTCCTTACAAAGGGACCTTGCCTACTAAACTCGCCCTGGCCTAGGGGAACCCCCAGCCCACCTCCCCGACCCAGACACCTTGTAATGCGCGCTGAATCAGCTGAATGAGAGTGTACTCACCCGCTTGTGGCTGCTGTGATGCTACCAAGCACCCATCCAACTCCGGATACGCCACCGCCAGGATCCGGAACATTAGGGGGGTCATGGTGCAACGTGAACCCCTCCCAGGTTGGGAGGCCATCCCCAGATGGGCCTCCGCCATCTTCTTGCTCCAGCGGCGAATGTCCTCCCATCTTTTACGGCAGTGGGTGCTCCGTCTGTGCTGGACCCCCCAGGATCCGGACTTCCTTGGCAATGGCACGCAATATATCCTTCTTCTGGTGGGCGCTTACCTACAGGAATAGTACAGGGGAAAAGGAGAAGATATAACTGTCCGGACCGTTACAGTCATTGGCCCGCGTTCCTACCCTTGCTGTGACGCACATGCACTCACCGTCGTTTCATGCACGCCCCGTTCTCCCCCCCTATCTTCCATCCACACCACTCCACACAGGCATTGCCCAAACAACTTGCTCACAGTGTACTTACCTATTTGTCTGGAGGACCGCAGAGTAGCGTGAACTGGGGGAGGACCCCATCCACTAGTTTCTCCAACTCCTCTGTGGTAAAGGCAGGGGCCCTTTCCCCAGACCCCAGACACATGAGCCATTGTCTCTTCCAGACTGAGGTCACAGCAGCACTTGCAGTGTGGGTCCTCTCCTGTCGAAGATCAGGTATCAAGTGAGTGAACAGATAGAAAATGGCGGTCACGTCCGCCGTCACCGCTGGCATTGGCTCCTGGGACCCATGGGGTCCAATGTTAACCAATGCAGGATTGCGCTGCGGTCTTTGACCGCCTACCGCGACGGTGTACAACGCCAGCGCAGTTACCTCATATCCCCTTGTCCCACATTACAGGTCAGGCAGCCGCCATTTCAGGGGGCCACATGGCATTAATTTTAAATGCATCACACATATCTAGGCCTTGCATACACATTAAGACAGGACATAGCGATTTGAAAAATGTGTGCAATTAATTAGTGATTTCGTACCTCATTGTTGGCTGACCCTCTGCTCGCTATTCTCCTCCATTGAGCACGTCCGCTGGGGCAGGTGAGGAGATGGCGTCATCCTCCGGTGTACAGACCGCTGGTGGACCTGTCGACAATGGAAGAGTGACATGTAATTGTCACCTACAGACTGGACTGTGCCACAATCCTGGAAATTGTGTGCCCAGTTAGAGCCGGACATGATGTCAGCTAGTCGCCATCCCACAGGTATCCCCCCTCTAGTGCAGGTGCTGTCAGTACTCCATTTCCTGGCAAGTGGGTCTTTTCAGGCGACAGTGGCCATAGCATCAGGGATGTCCCAGCCTATGTTTTCCAACGTGCTGTCCAGAGTGTCGTATACCCTGCTGAAACACATGCACAGCTACATCATGTTCCCTCAGGTGGAGGATTTGCCTACAGTGAAGGGGGACTTCTATGCCCTGGGACATATCCCCAACATCATAGGTGCCATTGATGGGACACATGTGGCCTTGGTCCCCCCGCAGGAGTGAACAGGTGTATAGAAACCGGAAGAGTTACCATTCTATGAATGTGCAGATGGTGTGTTTGGCCGACCAGCACATCTCCCATGTGAATGCCAAGTTTCCTGGCTCAGTGCATGACGCTGGAATAGGAATAGCAGCATCCCTTATGTGATGGGGCAACTCCAGAGGCACCGTGTGTGGCTATTAGGTGAGGACATGGACCCTATACAGTGTGACTAGGTGTCTGGGTCTGGGGTTGTCCCTAAGGGTTAGTGTGTGTCTAACAGTTGTCCCTCGACATTTGCAGGTGACTCTGGGTACCCCAACCTGTCATGGCTACTGACCCCAGTGAGAAATCCCAGGACAAGGACAGAGGAACGCTACAATGAGGCACATGGGTGAAGTAGGAGGGTTATAGAGAGGACCTTCGGCCTCCTGAAGGCCAGGTTCAGGTGCCTCCATATGACAGGTGGTTCCCTATTCTACTCACCAAAGAAGGTGTGTCAGATCATCGTTGCCTGCTGTATGCTTCACAACTTGGCTTTGCGATGACAGGTGCCTTTTCTGCAGGAGGATGGCCCAGATGGAGGTGTTGTGGCAGCTGTGGAGCCTGTGGACAGTGAAGACGAGGAAGCAGAAGAAGAGGATATCGACAACAGAAACACAGTGATTCATCAATACTTCCAGTGAGACACAGGTAAGAAGACATCACTGCCTGCTACTCTGATACACTTGTTCTACCTCTCATCTGTCTTTCACTTTCACCCAGTGTATGGACCCTGAGTTGTCACTTTCCCTTTCGATTTCACATTGTGGGTCCCACTGTGTGACATCTGCTTATTTTCCTCATGGACTAGAGCTGTGTGACATAGGTATGTTGACAATACAATGGATATATCATTTTTCCTCAGTTATTGCAAATACACAATTTTGAAAGCACAGACTGACTCCAGATAGTTTTGTGATTTAAGGGTGTTTATTTACGTGCTAAATAGTGGAGGGGGTTGTAAAATGGTCAGGGGTGATGACGGAGGAATGTCCATGGCAGAGTCCAGTCTATTAGTCTCACAGGTGCATTGTCCAAAGGGGCATAGGAAGTGGAGCTGGGGCAGTTGATGGATGGACAGGGTGACAAAGTGGGACAGAAGGATGACAATCAGGGTCGTCTCATTTCTTGGCGGGGGTCTTGGCATTGTTCTCTGTCTTTGTCCTGGATCTCAGGGACCGTTTGTGGGGTGGTTCTCCATCTGCAGGGGGTGGGGTGCTGGTGTCGTGGCCTGTGGCGGTACCTCCTGTCCACTAGCGCCGGCAGAGGTAGTGGGCAGTTCATCGTCCAGGCATGATTATTGCATCTGTGTGTGCCATGGTGTGCAATGGGTGGGTGACCCTGTACCCCAGTGCTTGCATTCTTGTGTAGGACCTTGTGTGATAATTGTTTAGGGGTGTGTGTGGGTATGTGCAGTGGCCATGCATTGGTGATGGGTGTCCATGCTTTGGTGTTGCATGCAGGGCTTTGTGTTGGGATGGGTGGGTTGTGATATTGGGACATATGTGAGGAGTTGGAGTGATGGGGGTGAGGGGGAGGGTAGGGGTATGTGATAGCATGCATGTAGGGTGGGGGATGAAGTAGTGAAAGATTTGACTTACCAGAGTCCTTTCCTCCAGCTACTCCTGCGAGTCCCTCAGGATGCAGTATAGCCAAGACCTGCTATTCCCATGTTGTTAGTTGTGGGGGAGGAGGTGAGGGTCCTCCGCCAGTCCTCTGAACCGCGATGTGGTCTCTTGAGACCACGGAACGTACCTTCCCCCGTAGGTCGTTCCACCTCTTCCTGATGTCATCCCTAGTTCTTGGGTGCTGTCCCACTGCATTGACCCTTTCCACGATTCTGTGCCATAGCTTCATCTTCCTAGCTATGGAGGTGTGCTACACCTGTGATCCGAATAGCTGTGGCTCTACCCGGATGATTTCCTCCACCATGACCCTGAGCTCAACCTCAGAAAACCTGGGGTGTGTTTGCGGTGCCATGGGGTGGTGTGGGTGATGTGTGAGGCGGTGTGTGTTGTGATGTGTGGGGTGATGTTTAGGGGTGTGTGTTGTTTTGTGCGTGGATGTGTATGTGTGATGGTGTTGTGTGCCTCTGTATGGTGGGGTTTGCTTTGCTGTGCTGTCTCTCTGGCCTTCGTCTAAATTTCTGCTCGTAAGGGTTTGTGGGTGATCTGGGTGTGTGTTTTTTGTATTGTATTGGGTGTGTGGGTGTGGTGTGTGTATGTGTATCAGGTGTGTGTATTTGGAATTGTCCAATGTGGTAGTGTTTTGTAAATGTGTGTGTATTTTGAGCGCGGCGGTGTGTACCGCCAATTGAATACCGCGGTTAAAAGACTGCCGCGTTGATACGTGGGTCGTGATACTGTGGGCGTATTCCTGTTGGCGTGACGGGGGAGGTTTTGTTATCGGCAGTTTATCACTGACCTTTGGTGTAGCGGACTTGTGTGGGTGTCTGGATTTTGGCGGATTCCGAGCTGTGGGTCGTAATAGATGTGGCGGAATTCCACGGCCGCAGCAATGTATTGGCGATCTTCTGCACGGCGGTAAGTGGCATTTACCGCCAATGTTGTAATGACCCCCTAAGTCTGAACATAGAAAGTTGATCGGGACATCCCAGCCAGCGTATCCGAGGAGGGCTCCAAGGACGTCAGATCAACATCCAGGTTTACCCCGATCAAAGGATTTTCACCTCGAAAAAAACGACTAAGTCCGAAGGTAAAAATCTCCACTGAGGGCTCCCGTGACGCGTATCCGGAGAAGAGTTCTAGGAGGTCGGATTGGACTGGCAGGTTCGTCCCGCTGAAGAAAATCTTTAGAAAAACGACTAAGTGCGAAGGTAAACTTTTGAAGAGGCCTCCCGTGGGCTGTAGCCGAGCCAGGCTCCATCGCGGTCGGCCTTTAACTTTGACTTTGCCCCGGTCGAGGTGCGACCAAATGACCAGATTGGTGCTTTTTGTTTCTAGCCGCTAGAAAACAATAATTCTTTAAAAATTCATATCTCCGGTTCCCCTTATCCGATTTTATTTGTTTTGGGTCATTTTAAAGATAAAAATATAATCTATTTTTATAAATTGGTTTTGGATTTGTAAACTGTTTCCTGTGTTTTATGATATTTGAATGTTTTACACTCTGTCTCCTAAGTTAAGCCTTGTCACTCATTGCCAAGCTACCAAGGGTTGAGCTGGGTTTAATTTACTGAGACCTAACTGGACCTAAGTGGAGGTTAGTGGCCTATTGCTAAGTATAGGTAGCTACCTGCCCTTACCAATAACCCATTTTACAACAGCACTGCCCTCAGAGCAGTCACAAACACGTCTGGTCTGGGAGCAATGCATCAGTGAAAGATGAACCAGCTGCTAGAAGCAATGGATCCATCATTAACAGTGCAGACATAGGAGAAACCCAGCCTTCACTTCAAAGGAGGTCAGAGATCCCTCTGTGGTCATTCGTAGTGAGTGATAGCACCCAGATGCAGAGGGATGTCATGGGTCACCCTCTAGGGAGAGTACACTGTCACCACTTGATTGTGATGCACAGACAGTGCACCACCTGACAGCTTTGCTGACTCTGCACTCACATTCATAATACAGCGTAGGTGTAGAAGAAAAGTGTTTTCCTCGTTTCCATGGGACCACTCCTCCATGCAAATGAGGGAGTGTCCTTTTAAAATACCACTGATGCTACATGTGTGCCAGTGCTATCTGCAGTACAAATGGGGTCACACAAGTGTCTGCTGACCATTCTTTAATACCAAAGTGCCCAGGGCCACAGAAAGTGGGCACACATGAGTGTTGACCCCCTGGAGCACTTTCAGTAATATAGCACCT
The DNA here is from genome assembly GCF_031143425.1 of Pleurodeles waltl. NCBI lineage: Eukaryota > Metazoa > Chordata > Amphibia > Caudata > Salamandridae > Pleurodeles > Pleurodeles waltl. The sequence goes on from NC_090440.1 coordinate 267,582,166, forward strand.
CGTGCTAAAACTCTGACTTCCTGTATGATTACCACATCAAGCCATTTGGAAAAGACCTTAAACTGATCATAACAAACCACAGTCTTTTCTTAGTGTATGTTAACTGGTCTTTGGCGGTGTGAGAAATTGGGTTGTTGGTTGATTGGAGTGTGAGTACTGGGCAAGCAACAGCCACCATTGCTTGTAGGGTGAGCCATAAAAAGTCAATATATTAACATGTGCATAACTCTCTACTAGGTTTGCAGAACGAACAGTCAGGCCTAACTTAGAGGCAACATGTAAAGTACTGATACAGCACACAAACACCAATGAAGTGAAAACAACACATGAACAATCCCAAACGAATTTAGAAAAATAGAGTAAATTTGTAATAAATGATTTGACACCAAAACAACAAAAATCTAATTAGTAGGACCAGAGTAATGCATTTTGAAAGCTTTTAGTAAAAACTAATGTCTTAAAGATCAAAGCGCCACCCATGGACATGTAGGGGCCCGAGACTGGGGCACAGAAAAAAATAATGCTGACTGAGATGGAATGTGACTCGTACACAAGAAGTGGATTGGAGCCCATCAGTGATTGCCTTCGGACTTAAAAAGGTTTCAGTGGGGCTTGGCTGCAGGAGGTATCTAAGGTGAGAGCGTTGCTTTCAGATAACCTTGGGTTAAATCCGCCGTGAAGATTTCTACATTCAGACTTAGGGACTGATGTAGATGTTGGCGGCAAGATTTTTTCAACTGAAATCCCATTCACCAACATGGTGGTGCACGTGGTCGATTTAGATGTTGGTTGTCCCATAGACAATATCCCACCTCAGTCCCACAGACCCCTCCAAGAAATCACATCTGCCGTGAGGGTGCACTACGAAATTGAGACTGGCAAGAGTACTGCAATGACAAATACTGTCGTGCAGATTTGGATGTGCCTTATCGCAAAGCAAAAGGTGGCTGTCCGACCCCCACTCCTGATTTGGTGGATTGGGGGTGGAAGGAAGGGGTCAAATCTCACCTTTTTCCCCACTACTGTTTCTAGTTGGACATGGTTGGACAACACCCTCCATCGATGCTGACACTGGACCACATAGAAAAAGCCATTCCCTTGTCACTGGACACAAAGGTAGGAAATCCGCATTGGCTGTATAAGTTGGGGGGGGTGTTAGAAATGGGGTTTCTGGTTCACTAAGGTATGCACCTAAGCCAGGCAGAACCCACCAACTCTAGTCAGGGTTACAGGTCCAAGATAACCCCTGCTCACCGCATTGGTAGCTTTGCACAGGCATTCAGGCCTAACCTGGAGGCAATGTGTAAAGCGTTTGCAAAACACACACAACACACATGACGCAATATATACTCCACAAAGTAAACACAACACTGTGGTATGTAAAAATAAACTGTATTGCACAAAACATAACTAGACCAAACATTACATGTCAGGAATACCCTGCTACCTTAGCAGTTGTCAGAATGTTACACAGGTTACTAATACTCTGCAAGAATAAAAAGTAGTCACACTAGAACACATAAGTACTCAGAATTCTGCAACATAAGCAGTAGTCAGGAATCGCAAATGCTGTTGTCGTTGACACATCATAAATATTGATAAAAGGAACATTAGAGAACATATGGCAAGTCATGAAGATATATTAGTATGTTATGCATATAAAAGGAACATCCACACACACATATATATATATATATATATATATATATATATATATATATATGTATATATATATATATATATATATATATATATATATATATATATACTACATCAGAAAATAAGCAGGTTAATATATCACCTCCCAATGTCTATATTAGGATCATGAGAATGAATATGTTCAACAAGTACCTGTATTATGATGAACATCACTTCCAAAGCCACAAGGGTAGCAAAGAAAAGCCCCCCCCGGCGCTCCTCTGTGCCCAACGGGGGCCTCGTGGTGATGTTGGGGGGGGCGACACTCTATAGGATGCTGGCCTGGTTTGTAGTGGGTACCTAAGGTACTTACACCTTATACCAGATCCAGTTATCCCTCATTACTGAAATCTAGGCAGTGTCTAGCAGCTTAGGCTGTCTAGGGGTAGCAGAGCAGCCAAGGCTGAATTAGGAGACATGCAAAGCTCTTGCAATACCACTATAGTCACACAGTCCTTATACACATTAAAAGACAATACTCAGTGTTACCAAAAATAAAGGTACTTAATTTTAGGGACACAAGGCCAAAAATATATTAGAGGCAATCCTCCTTGTGGAGGTAAGTAGTATACACAACACATACACTAGTAACCAGAATCAGGTGAGTAAACAGTCATAAAATGGTGGAAACAGTAAAAAATACAATATATTCCAATAGGCCTAGGGGCAACACAAACAATATACTAAAATCGTGGAATGCGAATGTTGAAATCCCCGCTAGCCAAGTGTAGGGTGTAGAGGGGTGCTGGGAGTCTAAGAGAACACCAAAGGTAAGTAAAGTACCCCATCCCAGAGCCCAGGAAAGCAGGAGTAAAATACAGAAAGTTTTCTCAGAACACACTACAAGTTGTGACGAAGAATTATGAAAGAACAAAGCAAGACTGTAAGCAAACCAACAATGGATTCCAGGACCTGAAGCCCTTTGGAGAGAGGAGACCCAGTCCAGAAGTCGAAGAAGAGACCAGGAAGAACAGGAGCCCCTGCCCACCTGCAAGATGGTGCAAAAGTGGATTCTCCAGTTGGAAGAAAAGTACAGAAATGCACCAAAGAAGATAGCTGTGGGTTCCTGCTTGGTGCAAAAGATGTCCCACATCGAGTTGGTGGATGCAGGCTGTTTGCGTCACTGGATTCTGCCAACAAGCCTTGGTTCAAGCAAATACGCAGTTTGCGTCAAAGAGGAGCTGCCCCGACCCAGGAGGGACCTGGGGGTCTCAACTCAGATTGAGGAGACACAGGGGGCTCTCAGCACTTAAGAGAGCCCTCAGAAGACCAGGCAACACTCACGGGTGTCCCAGGACATGGGCACAAAGTAGTTGCAAAGTGCGGTCATTGCAGCACTATACCGGAGGATCCCATGCCGCCGGAGAATAACTTAGAGAGCTGTGCGTCACAGGATGGAGTGCTGGGGATCTGAGCTACACTGTGCACAAATAACTTTTCGAAGAAGTGCATAGAAATCCAAGGAACTGCAGAAGAAGTGATGCACAGGGGTACTGTTGCTGGATGGGGAGGCAAACTCTTACCACCGCCATATTTGGACAGCTGGACCTTTGGACAGTCAGGGTCACTTTGGTCTACCACCTGTATTGCAGGGATCATGCTCGCCAACAGGGGAGTAGTCCCAGAGTACTGTTTTTTATCGCAGAGAGGTGCCTGCTGAAGCAGGGAAGTGACTCCGTCACACCATGGGAGATTCCTTTGGTTTTCTAGTGCAGGGAGAAGACAGGCAGTCAAGCATTCACACCTTGGAAACTGTTGCATTTGCTGGCTGGAGCTGACTTTGCAGATACTTTATTGCAGTTACAGTGGCTCCTGGAGCAGTCTGCAGATGATCCGACGGTCAGAAGCTGAAGCGGAGGATACAAAGGAGTCCTGAACGAATCTTCAAACCAAATCTGAGGAAACACCCATAGGAGAGACCCTAAATAGCCCTGAGAGGGGTACTGGCTACCTACCCAGGTGTGCACCTGTCAGGAGGGGTCTCTGACATCACCTGCTGACACTGGCCACTCAGATGCTCTCAGAGGAACTTCACACCTTGGGATCCAAGATGGCTAACATCAGGGAAACATCAGGGAAACTCTGGAGAAGCTCTGAGCACCCAAGGGGTGGTGATAGACAGGAGAATGGTCACTCCCCTTTCCTTTGTCCAGTTTCACGCCAGAGTATGGACTGGGGGTCCCTGAACCAGTGTAGACTGGCTTATGCAAGGAGGTCACCGTTTGTGCCCTTCGAAGCATTTCCTGAGGCTCTGGGAGGATACCCCTCCCATGCCTGTAACACCTATTTCCAATGGGAGAGGGTGTAACTCCCCTCTCCTAAAGGAAATACATAGGGGGTTATTCTAACTTTGGAGGAGGTGTTAATCCGTCCCAAAACTGACGGAAAAGTGACGGATTTACCACCAGCCGTATTACGAGTCCATTATATCCTATGGAACTCGTAATACGGCTGGTGGTATATCCGTCACTTTACCGTCACTTTTGGGACGGATTAACACTCCTGCAAAGTTAGAATAACCCCCATAGTTTTGTCTTCCTGGGATTGAGCTGCTGTGAGGTGGCAGCAGTTGAGGCTGAAGTGAATCCTCAGAGAGCTGGTTTGGCAGTACTTGGTGTCCATGGTGGAGCCTCCAGGGTGCATGGAATTAGCCCCCTCAATACCAGATTTGGATTGGGGGTTCAATTCCACAGTCTTAGACACCTCACATGGCCATATTCGGAGTTACCAGTGTGAAGCAACATTTATGTATTGACATATATGTGGTACGCGCTTCTAATGGTATCGCCGCACTCTCCAAGTCCGGGGAATTGGCCCTGGACAATGTGGGGGCACTTTTGTGAGTACAAGGGTGCCCTCACACACAGTAACTTTGCACCTAGCCTTCAGTAAATGAAAGTTAGACATATAGGTGACTTATAAGTTACCTTGTGCAGTGAAAAACGGCTGTAAAATAGTGTGTGCGCTATTTCACTCGGGCTGCAGTGGCAGTCCTGAAGAAAGTATTGTATGAGCTCCTTATGGGTGGCAAAAGAAATGCTGCAGCCCATAAGGATCTCCTGGAACCCTAATGCCCTGGGTACATAGGTACCATATACTAGGGACTTATGGGGGGGGGGGCAGTGTGCCAATCAAAATTGGAATATGGAGTCACTAAACTATAGTGACAAATTTGGTACATAGAGAGAGCGTAAGCACTGTAGTTCTGGTTAGCAGAACTCCAGTGACACAGTTAAGCACACTGACAACACATATAGGCCACAAACTATGAGCACTGGGGTCCTGACTAGCAGGATCCCAGTGAGGCAGTAAAAACACACTGACAAATAGGTCTCAAACTATGAGCACTGGGGTCCTGGCTAGCAGGATCCCAGTGAGACAGTAAAAACACACTGACAAACCGGCCACAAATGGTGTAACCATCCTAGAAAGAGGCTACTTTCTCACCTGTTCTTATATCGGTCCCCTCCTGGGGCCTGCGATCTCAGGGGGCGCGTCCCCTGGGCCTCAACAGGCCCTCTAGAGGGGGGGGGGCCGAAGCACACCTAAAACAACAAAGGGCCAAACAGTAGGGGGCCCACCTGTCTCTTGCGGCCAAAGCAGGACCTCCTGGTGCAGGGAGCCTCCGGTGAGACTTCCACCCCGCCCGCGTCCTGCAAACGGTATTTTGGGGCTTCGCTGGGGCAGGGGGAGCCTCCAATGAGGCTTCCTTCTCCCCCTGCCCATCCACAAGACAACAGGGGCTCCAGTGGGATGGGAAGCCTTCGATGAAGCTTCCTTCCCCACACAACGTCTCCTGCTTCCCAAAAGGCCTGCCCGGGCCACAGTGGTGTGCAGGCACCAAAGTAGGCTTATCAGAGCATGCTTCGTCCCGGGGGCACAGTAAGAGCATGCTCGCTTCTTTCCTCACTTTGGTGGTGCCCCGGGGAAAAGGCTGAAGCACGATTCCGATTCTCCCGGCTTTTCGTAGATAAGCTGCCCGGGTCGCTGGCGGTGATGTTCTTTTTCCCAAGAACGATTAAGCCCTCTCCATGCGCTTTTGGGGCAAATAAACCATGCACTCTCACAGCACTAGAATATACTTAAATCAGAGTGCTCTCCAGGCGCTATGCAAAGAAGGTGAAGCAATCCGTCAGCACTTCGGAAGATGCGGGGGTCAGGGGCCATAGCACCTGCCTCTGGAGGGCAACAATCAAAGAAAAGAAGTACAGGTGGCAGGGCCCAGCTCCAGGCCAGCGCAAGGGGGAAGCAGGCAGATAGCAGTCTCTCCTAGTGATCCAGCAGGTCACAGGTCAGCAGAACAGCAGCAGTCTATGGCGGTTCCCAGTGAGTCCCTCCAGCATTCTGTGTCCAGTTCCAAGTAAGTTCCAAAGTGTCACCCACTTGTGGGGAAATCTCCCCATTACTGTCTGGATCCTCAGGGTTTGTGCCTGTTCCCAATATGTCCACCTCTTGGCAGTTCCAAACTCTACTAGCCATTATAGCACAGAGTTAAAGAATGGCCAAGTGGGGGATGGGGTTTTAGGTTGGGCAAAGCAGGAAAGGAGACCTGTGGAAGTAAAAGTTAAGAACACAATAAACAGATTATTCACATTGACTTTCATTAGCTTTGTTCTTAATATCTATATACTAATAACATGAATGATCAAGAGCTTTCCTATATCATAATCTTATTAGCTCTGAGTACCTGGAGAAAGACTAAGGGTTATGCAAGCTTTCATATGACAGTTTTGTAGAACACAATCTTATGCTTTGAGCCTTGGAATAGAAACTACTTAATAACAGTGATCAATAAAACACATTAGTTTTCAGGAATAAACTGTGTTAGACTCATGACTGTTACTGCAAGGGCACGCCATAACAGTAATCAATGAACACATTGGTTTTCAGGAATAAACTATGATAAGCTCATGAATGATACTGCAAGGACACACTCTGTCTAGACTTTCAAGATTCAAATGCTTAGGCATTATTATACACTTTAAATATCAAACTGTACATCAAGGTTTCAATGTCTAGAAATGATCGCGCTGTCTGCCGATCTGAAACACAAGGGTTAAATGCCAAGAATGACTCAACCACTCTGCCACTGATTCAACCATCAGGATTTAAATGCCAAAGTATGATCACGCACTCTGCCGATCTGAGTTGAAAGTTTTAATTGCCAAGAATCAATCGCGCACACTCATACCGTCAAAGTTCAAATATCAAAACATGATCGCACACACTGACGATCTGAACTACAAGCGTTAAATGTCAAGAATGAATCGTGCACACTGCTGCCGATTCAGCCATCAAGGTTTGAATGCGAGGTTATTATCGCGCTCACTGCCGATCTGAACTACAAGAGTTAAATGCCAAGAATGAATCATGCACACTGCCGCCAACTCAACCATCTAGGTCTAAATGCCAGAATATGATCGCGCACACTGCTGATCCGAACTACAAGAGTTAAATGCCAAGAATGAATCGTGCACTCTGTTGCCGATTCAACCATCAAGGTTTAAATGCCAAGATACAATTGTGCACACTGCCAATCCGAACTGCAAGAGTTAAATGCCAAGAATGAATCGTGCACTCTTTTGCTGATTCATCCATCAAGGTTTAAATGCCAAGATACGATCGCACATACTGCCGATCCGAACTGGAGGAGTTAAATGCCAAGAATGAATTGTGCACTCTGCTGACGATTCAACCATCAAGATTTAAATGCCAAGATTGGATCGCCCACACTGCCGATCCAAACTGCAAGAATTAAATGCCAAGAAAACCATCGCACACGTGATGTAACCAAAAGGCCCAAAACTCGAGTATTTCTGAAAACGGAGTCGGGGCCTAACCCTACCTCCATCTTCCCCCCCTGCTTGAAGATCACCAAGGAAATGAAGACAGGGCCTGGAAATCCTAGGTAGGCCTTCGGAACAGGAGCTCAGGAAAATGCTGCTGCTCTGCACTGGGACCTCTGAATAGTGAGCACATGGAGCTGGGCTGGGTCCCTTAAATAGACCCAGGCCCCGCCCACGTGCCACACCCAGCCATGCTGCAGGAAAGGATTCTAGAAAGGCTTAGAATAGGGACCACACCCTAACCACACCCTGTAATCCTGCAGCAAAGTCTTGAAAATGAGCAATGCATTGTAAACAGCCTTAATGATGTTTCAATATGAATCTCTGCAATGCAAAAGGTTCACATACTGCATTAACACATAATGCATGAATCATTACATTACATAAAGATTGGCTTTTAGCATTACGTCACCCGTAGAGCGCGCACTGTCCTGATGTTGACATTACTTATACTCAGTTTTACAGTGTGTTTACAAAGAAAGGGGAGAGGAGGTTCCAACCAGTTACAACTGGTTCTGGGAGTGCCCCCTCCCTCCTCCAGCACAAGCTCCAAACACCAGTTAGGGGTAAACAACCCTATTGTGTAAGGCCAGGGCACAGCCTTTACAGATGCAGGTGACCCGCCTCTCCTTTCTCTCTGACCAGGAAAACTATTTAGTATGCAGATGCACCTCTATGACACCTCCACCATCCTCTATGTGCAGGCTGTCTGAAAAGTAAATTTAGATGCCAGGTCCCTGTGGCAGAAAACTGCACACACAGGCCCTGCGCTAGCAGGCCTGAGACAGGTTTGAAAGGCTACTTTAGTGGGTGGCGCAAGCAGCACTGCAGGCCCACTAGTAGCATTTAATTTACAGGCCCTGGGTATAGAGACACCAATCTACAAGGGACTTAAAGGTAAATTAAATATACCAAATAGATATAAACCAATCATACCAACTTTAGAAGGGAGAGCACATGCACTTTAGCACTGATTAGCAGTGGTAAAGTGCCCAGAGTTATAACGTCAACCAAAAAGGGTCAGAAAAATAAGGAGGAAAAGGCAAAAAGTTTGGGGAATGACGCTGTAAAAAGGGCCAGGTCCTACTGGGGTCATGGCACATGAGCTCAGGACCACTGCAAATATATACATGTCAAAGTAATTTTTACAACTACTGTGACATGCATATGTCAGGGACACAAGTGGGTCAGCCACAGTGGTACTCAACTCATTGCACAAGTACACAACTGCCATTTTGGTGTCAGTATTCATTTCCAAATGAATCCTGCGACCACAATGACAGCACACTCACACCTGTCAACTGTGTCCATGTTTGCACATTACACAGGGACCTGTACCTGTCATGTTGTACTTCGAGTTGTGTGTGTGAAACAGTACATGCATGTGTGCGTGCGATGCAATCGGCTGGGTAAGTTGGAGTGGGTGATGTGGACGTTTGAGTGTATGTCACTTGCATATGGCATTGATGTTGTGTATGTTGTGCTGTGTGTTGTGTTGCTGCAGCAACTTTCAAGTGAGTGTTGTGTAGCAGTCATTATTGTGATGTGTGCAGTTGTGATGTTGTGTGAGTCTGTATGTGTATGAGTGTGATTGTATCGTGTGTGGGTGCAGCGTAAATGATGTGTGCATGTGGTATCATATATGAACGTAAGTGTGAGTTTAGGACAAGTCATATTTGTGTTGTAATGGAATGCAATGGATAATGGTATGCATGTGGTGTTTTGTGTCATGTGTGATGCAGGAGGACACGTACAGCCTAGACACAGAATGTGTGTTTAACTTACCTTTATTTCATACCCATTGCCATTGTCCAGTGTCCATTGGGTCCTGCAATGTCTTCCCTCCATCAGCAGAACGCCACCAGTACACCGCCTGCAGGACTGTAACATCTAAATAAAGGGGGGACAACATTATGGACTTGACATCTCGGGCCACCACCATGATGATTTGGTGGTCATACCGCCAAGATCTAAATCAGGCCCCAAGTCTCTGAAATGGATGTTGAAAAGCTCCCGCGGGATGAGGCAGATGGCTGCGCCCGAAAACAGTTCCATGAAGCCAGATACCCCTTTGGCGAAAGAACACTGAAACGGATGTGATGCTGCAGAGAAGAATGTAGTGGGAAAATCTGCAAATTCAATCTGACCAGTGATGCACCTTGGGCAGATAGGTGAGCAGGTTAGTTCCTTTCTCCTCCTGGTTATCAGTCGGGTTTTAGTCAAAAAGTCCCCACTTTGTGTTTTGGCTATATGGTCACCTTCAGCACCACTTCCAAGGGTCTAGGACTGGTGGGGCACCACTTGGAAGGTCATGACTCACTCAGGCTGGGTTCAGGTGTGGGTCCAAGGTGAAGAGAGCCTCTTGTGTACCTGAGGCTCAGATCAGGAGGCCAGAAAACTAATCCTTTGGAGTCACTCTGGTGATGCTGGGTTAAAGTTGCAAGTCCAGTCCTTCTTCCTCAGCCAAGAGGGCAGCAGGTCAGAAAGGCAGCCAATCAGCAAGGCATTAGCAGTTCAGCAGTCAAGCAGAGTGAAAGCCCTTTCAACAGCACAGCAGTCCTTCCTGGCACAGGTCCAGAAGTGTACTGAAATTTGTTGTCTGAGGTTCTCTTTGTATACCATTCTGGAAGGTGGCAGAAGCTTCTAGCCTGTGGGTATGAAGTGCATGGAATTTCCTGATTGCCCTGCTCTGGCTCCAAGTTTGCTACAATGACAATGAGGAATGTGTTAGGTCCTTTGTGTGAGGGCAGAACACTTCCTATTCATTTGCAAGTGGGGCTGTGTTCAAAAGGGGTGGGCAGTGAGCTCCGCTCTGCTGGAGGAGATGACAGAGTTTTTGGCACTCTGCGCTCTGCATAGAGCATGGAGTTTAGCAAAGGCTCTGCTAGCCTGGCAGCGGAGTAGAACTCATGGACCTGCGCACTTCAGCCCAGTTATGGGCCACACAGCACCAGCACAGTCTGCGCCTGTGCTGTGTGGCCCTTAACTGGGCTGCATTTAGTTTATACTTGGCCTAAATTGAAGACAACATCTGCCCTACCAAAGGCAAGGAGACCCCTAGCTAAGGCTTTGCTTTCTGCCAGTCAGCAGTGTCGAGCTGCTGCAAGGTGCTGCACCAGCACCAGCTCTGGATCCAGGTCTCCCTCCTTTCGCTGTCCTTAGTAACCCGGGAGCAGGGCGCAGAGAGCCAGACCACTGGCAATGGGGCCCCTGGACCCAGCATTCAGGTCAGACCCTGGTTTCACTTTCTCTTCTATGTGCACACGAGGGCCGGCACTGGGCATGGACAGGATTATTGCATATAAGAGTTGTCTGTTCTTGAAAAAAGGAAACTTGCAGTCAGAGCTCAACTTGAAAAGAACCTCGCTCACCAGAGTAACTGGGAAAGGAAGTGGTAATATGGGGTATGGTATTGAAGGAAGCAAGGAGAGCTGGAGACCAGGGTAGCATCAGCTGCTGAGTGGTAGTCTGGCAGCCCCCGCCAGATGGAGATGTGTGTAGTCTGAGAGAGTGCCTTAGAGCCAAGTCACAAGCAAGGCTAGGCTAGAGTGCTGGTGGTGAGCTGGTTTGCTGCTGCTAATGCTGGGCCCTAAAGAAAGGGCGGTCTGAGGCTGTGTGTAAGTGGAGAGGAAGCAATTGCAAGGCTGGTGTAAGACAGGGGATGCGCTTGGTCCTCCGTGAAGGAGGGCAGTTGGTGAAGGAAAGTGTGCAGGTATAGTTCAGAGCATGGGGCTCCAGGCTGGTGGGCTATATCAACACTAGAGGCCTGAAACAGCAGCTTTCGCTACCTACGACATACCGCCCTGGCCGGAATGTGCCCAATCTACAAAGCGCTAAGGCAAGGCACACCTAATCCTTCTATTGTGTGACTGGCTGGGAGGAATTCACATTGCCAAACTGCCAGCATGTGACCCAAAATATGCAACAGGCACAAAAGTGCTAAGGATGGACAAATTCCAACTTTCCAAAAGTGGGATTTTGAAAATTCTGAAGCAGAACCCTGACTTTACCATTAAATAAGGTTGTTCATTACAATTCTAAAGACACCAAACATGAGATAGGTCCCTTTTCTCAATTGGAAATGATAGCTTATTAAATTTATTAAGGAATTCTCCATTGAAGGGCTAGGTCCCATAGTAACGAAACAATAGACTTTGGGAGTTGTTCACTAATAAGATATGTAAAACTTCAAAGTACATGCCCAACCTTTTAATTGCAATGCATAATGCCTTATGGGTTGTGTAAGGCCTACCTTAGGGGTGGCTTTTTTGGAGTAAGACTTGGCAAGGAGGTTATTTTTCCAAGTCAAATTGGCTGTTTAAAACTGCATTTAGGCTGCAGTGTCAGACATGGGATATGTTTTAAGGGGCTACTGTGAGATAGTAGCCTCTTTCTTGCATGGTTACCCCCATTTTTTGGCGTGTTTGTCAGTGTGTTTGACTGTGTCACTGGGATTCTGCTAGCCAGGACCCCAGTACTTGTGGTTCTTGGCCAGTTTGTCAGTATGTTTGACTATTTGTCAGTATGGTTGACTGTGTCACTGGGGATCCTGCTAACGAGGACCCAAGTGCTTATGCTCTATCCCCTTTTAAATTGACTGTTGAATACTGTTAACACAATATTTCACTCATAATGTGCATACTGGTGGCCCCTTATAAGTTTCTAATATATGGTATTTAGGAACCCAGGGCATTGGGTTTCCAGGGGATCCCTATGGACTGCAGCATTACTTTTGTCACCCATAGGGAGCCCATGCAAAGGCTTCTACAGGACTGCCATTGCAGCCTGTGTGAAATGGTGCATGCACCCTTTTATTGCCATTTACACTGCACCAGGTCACTTATAAGTCACCTATATGACAGGCCTTCACACCCCGAAGGCTAGGTGAAAAGTATCTGTGTGTGAGGGCACCCCTGCACTAGAAGAGGTGCCCCTACATTATCCAGGACCATTTTCCTGGACTTTGTGAGTGCATGGATGCCGTTTTACGCGTGCACTGGACATAGGTATTGACCTATGTCCAGCTTCACAATGGTTACTCCCAATATGGCCATGTAAGGTGTCTAACATCTAGGAAGTGTAACCCAATACTGAATCTAGTATTGGTTGCACACTTCAATGCACTCTGGGGGCTCCACAGTGGACACCCAGTTCTGCCATACCAGCCTTCTGAGGTTTTCCAGGCAGCCCCAGCTGCTGCCAACTCACAGACAGGTTTATGCCCTCCTATTGCTTGAGCAGCTCAAGCTCAGGAGGGCAGAACAAAGCATTTCCTTTGGGAGAGGGTTATTATGCTCTCTCCCATTGGAAATAGGTGTTACAAGCATGGGAGGGGTAGCCTCCCAGAGCCTGTAGAAATGCTTTGAAGGGTACATATGGTGCCCTCCTTGCATAATCCAGTCTACACCAGTTCAGGGACCCCCAGTTCCTGATCTGGCATGAAAGTGGACAAAGAAAAGGGTAATTACCACTCCCCTGTTCATCACTGCCACTCCTCCAGAGTGTCCCTGGGTTTTTCCATCTTGGATTCCAAGGTGGTGGGGCACTCTGGGAGTATCTGAGTGGCCACTGACAGCAGGTGATGTCAGACCCCTCCCTTGATAGGTGCTTACCTGTGTAGCTGACCAACCCCCTTTCAAGGCTAGTTAGCATCTCCTACCTGGGTGTTTCCTCAGATTTGGATTGCAAGACTTCAGCAGGAATCCTCTGCATCCTTTACTTCACCTTCTACCGACAAAACTGCATCTGGACCCTCCAGGAACTCTACAAACTGCAACAAATAAGCAAAGATGACTTCTGCAACATTGTATCTTCAGCTCCTGTCAGCAACTGCAACTGTTTCCAGGTCGTGCATCCTCCGAGGACTGCCTGTCTTCAGCCTGCACAAGCAGAACAATGGGGTCTTCCTCGAAGTGAAGGAGTCACTACCCTGCTTTAGCAGGCACCCCTCTGCAGCAATGACTGGTGGCGTTTGTCCCCTCTCCCGATGAAGTGCGTGGATCCTTCAACATGGGTGGTGGACTTAAGTTGTTCTGATGGTCCTAAGGTCCAGATGTCCAACTTTGGTGGTGGTAAGAGCTTGCCTCCCCACACAAGACAGTACCCCCATACACAGCATGATTTGCAGTTGCCAAGGCTTGTGTGTGACCTGCAAAGTTCTTTGTTCCCTGCACAGCTCCAGCCCCCAGCACTTCTTCCTGTGACTCACAGCTTCCTGAGTAGTTCTCCAGTGGTGTGGGACCCCTTTGTGTTGTGCTGCGTAGGCCTCCATTTGCACCTTCTTTGTCCCTATGCTGTGGGTCTCCTGTGTGCACTGCTTGGTCTTCAGAGGGCTCTCTGAGTTGCTGAGCCCTCCTGGGTTGATGCCACCAGGTCCCTCCTGGTCCTAGGCAGCTGCATTTGCTGCGAACCACAAGCTTTGCATATACCAAGGCTTGTTGGCAGACTCCAGTAACGCAAACCAGGCTGCGATCTTCCATCTGGCGAGAGACATCATCTGCACCAACCATGAACCTGCATCCTTCTTCTTGGGTGCAGTACTGACTGTTCTTCTTCACAAGTGGTTCTTCTTTTGCACCTTCATCTGGACTCTGCAGTGCTTCTTGGACTTGGTCCCCTTCCTCCACAGGTCTTCAGGTCCAGGAATACATTGTTGGTGTCTTGCAGTCTCTTCTGGTTCTTGCATTATCTTCTATTATGATTTCTTGTGTGTTCTAGGAAACTTACTGTGATTTACTCCTGTTTTCCTGGGCTCTGGGATAGGTTCTAGTATTTACCTTTGGTGTTTTCTTACACTCCTAGCACCCCCCTACACACTACACTTGCCTAGGTGGTTAACCAACTTTTGCATTCCACGATTGTAGTATATGGTTGGTGTTCCCCCTAGGCCCATTGGAAAATATTGTGATTTTCACTATTTGCACTGTTTTCTAACTGTTTTTACAGCTATTACTGCATTCTAATGTATATACTGTGTATATTACTTATCCCCTAAGGGAGTTTAATCTTTAAGGTATTTTTGGCATTGCATACCTAAAAATAAGGTACCTTTATTTTTTAACACTGACTATTTTCTTTCATGTGTGTAAGTACTGTGTGAATAAAGTGGTATTGCATAAGCTTTGCATGTCTCCTAAATAAGCCTTGGCTGCTCAGCTACACTACCCTTAGACAGCCTGGCTTCTAGACACTGACTACATTTCACTAATACGGGCTAACTGGACCTTGTATAACAAACCAGGCCAGCCTCCTACACCGACTTAAATGGGTTACATAGTCAGTGCTACAGGCCCCCTAGTAGCATTCAATTTACAGTTCCTAGGTATGTCGTATACCACTTTGATAGGGACTTATAAGTAAATTTTCCAGTTAGGTGCTTGCCAATTTTTCCATGTTTTAGGGAGTGAGCACAAGCACTGTAGTAGGGGTTAGCAGTGGTAAAGCGTACAGAGTCCTATAGCCAAGAAAAACAAATTCAGAAAAAATAGGAGGGTGAAGGTATAAAAGTTTGCGGAGTGACCCTGCGGAGAGGGCAAGTCCAACAAAGAAATTAGGGAACCCTGGGGAACTCCGCAGGTGATAAGGATCTGTTGAGGCCTGGAAGTGTCCATGTGAACAAACTGGTGTTGGTTAGAAATGTAGGAGGAAAACCAGTGAGGTACATAGCCAGAGTGTGTGAGGGTTTAATGTTTTTTTTAAACTATTAAAATCTATAGATAAAGTTAAATGAGTAATTGCGTATCGGTCAACAGAAGTGCATCAAACTCTTGACCATTTTCTATCTGTGATTGCTCTGTCACAGTTGTTCGGGTGTTAGAATAGATACATTTACTTTTCTTACTGGAGTCTATGGGATGAACTCCTGTGTAAATGGCAGCAGAGAATGTTTCTCCTGGAAATGTGAAGTGGTGTCTGCGTTTAAAGCAATGTTGTGATTCAGGTATATGGAGAAGACGTTGATTAGTGAACCTAGGGTTAGAGGGTGTGCTCCAGGGGCGGTTCCTCCTAATCCAGGGGCGGTTCCTCCTAAAGCGGAGGAGCGGCACCCCACTGGTTTTCCCAAAAAGGAAAAATAAAATTATAATAACATACATTACGTTATTATCATTTTATTTTTCTTTGTAATGTGGGGTGGGGCGGGGCGGCACTGGCCTTGAGGGAGGGGGCCGGAGGAGGGCTATGCCTATGTGCACCTAAGGCATGCGCACCTTGCATGTTCTCAAGCTGGGTAGAGAACATGCACAGGTTCCCATTGCCAGTGTTTGTGGCGAAGCAGGCCGCTCAGAATAATCACAAAGCTGCATAATTTATTTCAGCATCGTAATGAATTGTTGGGAGCCTGTGCAGCCGGAAAAAGAAGTGGAAGAAGGGGAGACGAACACGTCTTCCCTCGAAGGTAAATGTTTTTTGTTGCTTAAAAAAAATATATATATATTTGTTAACATTCGGGCTCCTACATCCGATTTTGTCTCTTCAGGCAATTAGACCCGTACTGCCAATGACCAGGGCTCTGCTCTTGCACACAGCTGATTGATTGGATGACACTGCAGAAGGACAGACCAAACACACACATCCAAATGTTTCACGATTGCCCTAAGCACCAACACGTGAAAATGTGAATGATTCCTTCCTTCTCTACTCTGAAAGTGATTCTGCAATATTGTAACATCCAATAATAGCTTTTGGAAAATGTAAGTATTATCTAAGTTACAACCATGGTCTTATTATCTTCTTAAATTTCCTTCTTATTGTGTGTACAATATAATTCAATAGAATGTTTGCTCGGCCTTATAAACATCAAAATTAGCTTCTAACGTTAGAATCACTGCCAGCCAAGTGTCAGTCAGTGTGTAATAGCAGCGAGGCAGAGGAGCACAAATTGTCATACGAATACTGCCTCAGGGTTTCTCCTTCAAACAGATCGACTGTAACTAACTGAAGACATCTCTTCTGAGCAGCTGTTATAATTCTGATGATATTCAGTAAAAGAAATAAAAGCATTTCATGCATTAGATTGAACATACTTGGGTGTATGTACCTAGTATGGACCTGGTTTTAACCGCTTAAATTCGCACTTCATTTATTGTACCTCCTACAGTAATCATTACTAGAGAATACGGGAACAGCTATATTTTAAAATAAAAGTAAAATGGATGCTGCTGATTTAAGGAATTGCTTATGACGATTATACATTTCTCTTGCTATTGAACTTATTTACAAAACAATAAGCTTCCCTGAACTGAACGGAAGAATTAGACATGCACACGGCGCAACCTAACAGTACAGTATATTTTTTGTTTTCCAGCAACAGTAGAAGTATCATATGTGAAAAAGTGTGTGGTGTAGCAGACTAGGGGCCAGATGTACGAATGCTTTGCCACACGCAAATGGGTTGCAGCGCTATTGGCGACAGTGCAAAACGCGAAGTGGTATGTACAACCGCTATTTGCGAATCCGAACTAGCGTTGCGACCCACTAACGAATCGCTAATATTTGCGACTGGAATTTGCAAGTTGCAAATATGAAATCGCAATTTGCGACTCACAAACAATATGTACAAGGCAGTCACAAATTGCGACTAGTTCCAAATAGGCCATTTTGCACAGCCAGATTAGTACTGTTTCAGAACAGGTGGTAAGCAGATCCAAAGTATAAAAGCAGACCCAGAAGGCATCAGGGTTTCCCAAAATGGCTGTCCTCTATGAGATTGCATGGAGGAGGCGATTCCAGGCTGTCCAGCAGAGGAGGAGGAGGCAGAGACAGGAGAGGATGTATAGGACCACGCAGACCATATTTCAACAAACAGAAGAGGAAATTTACGATAAATATAGACTGAGCAGCAGAGTAATTTTAAACCCCAGCTGGAAAGCCATACCCTGACCAGCTGCTCTATCCCCACACATGTGCAAGTGCTGTGCTCATAAACACTCCTTGGCCTCAGGTAGCTAACAGGTGGGGATCAATGTCACTGGTGAGGTGTCCCAAAGTGCCCTGTCACGGTTCTTGAGAAGGTTCGTAGATGCCATCTTTGCACACATGTCCAAATACATTTACCTTCCTAGGAATGCGGAGGAGATACACAACACCAAACTGAACTTCTATAGAATTACCAACTTCCCCCATGTATTAGGGTGTTGTGGATGGGACACATGTACCCATATACCCACCTTCACATCTGGAGTATGTGTTCCTCAATATGAAATGTACCCACTCACTAAATATCCAGGTGGTATGTGATGCCCACAATGTCATAACCAATATAGTGGCAAAATACCCAGAGAGTACATATGACGCATATATCTTCAGGTGCAGTGGAATACAGCAGCGCCTAGAACGTGGGGAGTTTTATGAAGGATATTTACTAGGTACTGTGTAGTAGCACATCAATGCCATGAATATGTGTCAGCGGATGTTCCTGTGCAAACATGATCACAATTGTCTCTTCATTACGCAGGTGACAGTGCATATGCATTGAAGCCATGGATCTTTACCCCATACCTAACACCTACAAATCAAAATGAGAGGCTCTACAACATTGCACATCGGCGCACCAGAGCCGTGATTGAAAGGACCTCTGGCCTGCTGAAATACCGCTTCCGATGCCTGCATAAAAGGGGAGATGCACTCCAGTATGCCCCAGAGATTGCATGCCAGATTGTGGCTACATATGCCATCCTCCACAACATTGCAACCAGGCATGGGCTACATCTCACCATTGATGAGGCGGAATCCGAGGACGAGGAGCAGGAGGCGCTGCTAAGACAGCCTGGGGATGGTAGCATTGCGATGGAGGGCAGACGGGGAAGTGATCACATTGCAACCCGTTACTTTGGCCGGTAAGTGACAACTGATACCGCCCTCACAAATGTCAAACACACACAGCCATGTTCTTGTTAACAAATATCCTTTAATGTCAGGATTGCATTATGTGAATAGGAATACAGTGGCATGCATCTTGCTATAGCCATCAAACAAAATGTGGTTACATCACCTAACACATTCAAGCCATGTGCATGTAAAAAGAGCAAAACTCTGTGCATCACAGGCCTTCTACGGCTACGACCACCATGGCCTGTGCCTGGCTGGCCCACAGACGTCTGGCTGGCACTGCTGTTCCGCAGGATGCGGGCATCTGGAGCAGAAATGCTACTCACACTGGATGTCTCCTCACTATCCTGAGGGGTGTCACCCGTGTCCCTTGCTGCCTGGGAAGTCTGTAGTAGGTCCACAGCTGCAGTAATGTGGCTTAGTCCCCGGCCACATCTCCAGCAAAAATCCCAATTCCACCTGAAGGGTGACTGTGCGTTGTGACAGGCATGTGGTAGTTGTGGCTAAACGGCCAATGGACTGACTTAGCCGGTCAGTTCGTGCAGCAGTGCGGTGCTCCTGATGCCGTATATGGGTACGATCTGCCACCATTTCCCTACATAGATCACTCATGGGAGTGGTGAGGCTGACAATGTTGCCATTCATTGTGGCCAGTTGTACAACTGAGACCACAGCACTCATAAATGTCAATAGTATATAGTGTGACAGTAAGAGCCGGTGTAGAAGGTCCAAAATGTATATTACAGTAGTCTTCTTGATGTTCCAAAAGATGATTTATTTAGTTCGGTAAGACACCGCTGATTTATTTGATTTGGTAAGGCACAGCCAACACGTGTTTCATCACACAGTGACTTTTTCAAGGCTAGATATTGGATGAGCATCTACAAAGTCCATCTACATAGTGGTGTAATAAATATAATGTTATCCAATCACATAAGACTAGGAAACCGATGTGTTGGTAGAAAAAGATGGTGCTGGGAGTTATGAAGAGCGTGTCCTCCGTGAGTTTAGGCAAGTGGTTGTCCAGCAAGTAGCAGGTCAGCAGGCCATGATAAGTCCTGTGTGACCATAGCGCATTTGTCAAGGTTTCCGAGTTCCAGTCAGTAACAGATTGAGGTTCCTGGTGCTGAACTGTCCCGGTCCCTATTCCCACAATAGCCTCCGGCTCCAATGTGGTCCATTGCTGTGGGTGGTGGTGCTTTGAATGGTCACCCACCTATTCCACATGCCTCCTTCAGCCGCTCTGCAACCTTTTCTTTCGTTCTGGACCTGAGGTCATACCACCTTTTGCGGACTTCATCAATGGAGTGATGGCTGACTCCAGTGGCATTTATTTTGGCCTGTATCTCCAGCCATATTTTCTTTTTTTCTGACTCAGATACAGCCATTGAAGCCCTCCCAAACAGGACCTCATGATGTGAACAGCACTCCTCAATGAGTATTTCCAATTCTTTTTCAGGGAACTTTAGCTTTCTCTTACTCTCTGCTGTGTTTGCCTTCTTGCTTTGGCTAGCCATGGCTACACTTGCCCCTCTCTGCTTGGTGAGCCTCTGCCTAGGCTCCTCCCACAGTCATGGAAGCCACTTCCTGGTTCAAAGGCCATTACCCAGCACCAGGGAATGAAATTGTTCTCTTTTTGATCCCCGGTTGCTAATTGCGACACAATCGCAGTTTGCGATTCCGGATCGCAAAATGCGAGACGGTTTCAATCACAGTCGCAATTCTGTGAGACTCTACTTTCACTGAATCGCTAAATTGGTGTTCCCTTCCTACATACATACCAATTTGTGACTCGGTAATTGCGATTCACATTGATTCGCAATTACCGATTTGCAAATCTTGGTTTTCGTACTTCTGTCCCTAGATTCTCTATTGCAGCGTTATTTTGGTAGTTACTCTTGCCTATTCTGCACAGCTTGTAGTATTGGGGCACTGCGCCTTTTTTATATTATTCAATGTATATTGAGCCATGAAAATTATGGTTGTTTACCTTCTTGTCTGACACAGATTATAGTGATCTTTATTAGCTAGGATGTTTGCTTTGGAGAATAAACCTATTGTGTGAAGGGTGGGTGAAAGTGGGGGGTGCCATGTTCTGTCTGATAGAGGTTCCTTGATAGATATTGCTTCCTTGTTCTTCAGTGCATGTTCAGATGGAAAAAGGGATGTGTATATTTTTATAAAGTCCTGAGCAGTACAGGAAATTAGGGGACGAAGTCAGATTCTAAATCAGGAAGCTTTGTCGAGCTAGATCCATGATTCGGGCCACTATCAGTGAAATAAACAGACTTATTTAAATCTCCAGCATTGGTGGCATGACCATGTAAATACCCACTATATCATTCTGCAGGCATGGAAAAGGCTCAGTTGGGTCTGCCTTTGTTCCTGTTTCTCTTTCAGGTCCATTTTATGGCCTCATTGCCTTCATGGACCAATTTGTTCAACCCATTGACAAAGTGAGATTTCAGCCTTCTAAATTACATTTTCAAGTCTCACATATGTGACCACACACTCTTCATTGATACTATCACATGATTCATAGTACACATTGTCAATATATTTATATTGTCACCATCACTACACCTCACACTCTCAAATTACTCACTATCAACACACTTTTGCTAGACAGCACACTCTTGCCTCAGTCACTGAAGACTCACCAATGTCAACTAATACACATATCACTCAGCACATACTCATCGCTGTTGTCCTTCTTACTATTACTTCTCACCAGTACTACCATACTTACACTCACAACTCAATAGGTCCACTTTCAATACCCATTACATCATTCACAATATTCTCATCAATGTTATCCATCACCCACCAAAGTCTCACTGCCCCAACCCGTCACAGTCATATAACTTACCAGGCTCAACATCATAAACCATCACGCTCCTGTATCACTTATTCATCACAATCTCACCATTGCCATTCTTATCAAATCATCACATTTCACACCAGTCTCACCACTGTTACTCTTCATAATCTCACCCTAATTACCTCTCATCATTACTACACATCACACCCATTCGCTCAACTCAGTCTCACAACTTTTGGGGGTTGATTATGAGTTTGGAAGATGGAAAACTCCGTCTGCCAAACTCCTGACAGGGTGGGAGCTATTATGGGTTTCCTGCTAGGTCGGAGGGTGGAAACCTAAACTTCCGCCCAATGGCCTAGCAAGAAACAGGCTACAGCATTGTCTCCAGCTCATAATCGAGCCGGCGCCAATGCTGTCACCTGCAGGGTGCACCAGCACCCTCGCAATGTTCACTGTCTGAAAAGCAGACAGTGAACATTGAAATGGTGCTGGCCAGGTGGGGCCCTGCACTGTCCATGCCAAGTGCATGAGAACTGAAGGGGCCCCACATGGCCCTCTGCACCTGTTCTCTGCCAGGCTATTCTTGGCGGGGCAACCATCATGAAACTGCTTGCAGAGAAGGAGGTCTTAATCCCCAGGGCAGCGCTGCTTGCAGCACTACCCTGGCGGATTAGGACCTCTGCCAGACTGCTGGGATCCAAAATCCTGGCAGAGCTGGCATTTCCCTGGTGGTCCAACCGGGAAGGTTGTGATGTGGTGGTCAGACCGCCACTATGGCGGTGGTCCAGACCACCACTGTGAGTGTGGCCGTCTACAGAAAACCACACTTGTAATGAGCCCCTTAATATCAGACTTACTTCGTTAACCACTCTGTGCCGTAATTAAACATTCAACCTTTCATTTCTCAAAATGCTTTCAAATGTTACCCTGTGGGTCTTTTACATAGGGCCAAAATGGACAGTTTGAGACTTTTATCTTGAAATGCCATTGTGTTCTGATATGTGAAGTATGCTGCAATGGAACACAAGTGACTTACAAAGCTAATAACAATACATTCCTGACCTTATGGTATGCATTCCTATGTAACCCTAGCTCTGACGATCACTCAACTTCACCTTACGACTGACTTCAATCAATCAATCAATAAATCAGGAATTTGTAAAGCGCACTACTCACTTGTGAGGGTCTCAAGGCGCTGATCACTCATCACACTACTACTATCATTTGTCAATTGTGTTTACCTTTCCTACACATATTTCCCATCACTTCAGTCATGACATTTTCACCCTCATATACAAACAGAGAATGCCCTATGGAAATGACTTGATAGTTTTTTTTATTTTTGAAATTTATTTAAAACGTCATCACCTGTTTTAGAAAAGGATCTATTAATAAGTTCAATGTTCCCACATTGTTAAAGACCATACGATACACAGATGTTATGTTACTGTGCATTAGATAAGTCAGAGAGATAATTTCTTTAGATGTTGTCCAAGAAATAATTTAAACACCTGCTTTCTCTCTAAATACATAAATACACAGAATTATGATAACAAATGTAACATACATTAGTTAGGGATAGGAGAGACAACGAAAACAAATACATAAGTTACATTCTAAGATTCAAGACAATAAAACGCATAGAAAAATAGTGGTCATCTAATGCAGCTTTAGTTCTTTGTACAAGCAAAAGGTCAACTGGTATAAATTACTTACAGCCAACCTCATTGAAGTTTCATGCTTAGTGCTCTAGTTCATTTCAACGCCATCATCAGGACAGATAAGAAAATAGCTGTTCCCTGAATTGGGTCTTCAAAATGTGTTTGTGGGCCTGGGATAATGCTACTAGTAGCCGGAAGACCTGCGAAGGAGCATCCCTCTGTACTGAAGGAAAACCCTTTGTGAGGTGGACTCTGAAGTGGATGCTGAAGGTTGATTATGCACAAATTGTTAAGGGCACCATGGGTGTACAGAACTTCGGAGGAGTGTTTGGACTACTGGAGCTTGAAGAATGCATCCCAGAACAATTGCTGGGGCTGAGGTTCACTTGTTTCCTCACCATGTCTTGTTTGGCAGTACATGTGCTATGTGTGAAGGGTGTGCTCAGATGTGGGTCCTGTGCTTACTGTGCAAAAGGTACTAAGACTAAGTAGGTCTAAACTGGTTGGGGTTTGCTTGTGTTCCCATGTTTGTGAGACTTGGCCTGGCAGTTTGGGCTCGGTTGTTCCTACTGGAGCAGGACCAAGACTGATTGCATAAGTTGGATTTCTGACTAGGATGGCACAGTGGGAAAAAAAATTGGTCTGGAATGTGGAACAGAGCGATCACCAGTATCTGCCATTAATTATAGCATTCTACCCATCACTGTGTTGGTGTTTTTTGAGGTAAGAGTGAGAAAAGGAAATCAAGCACCATCCAGAATAACAGGAAACACAGGACAGCAGAACTTGCAGTTGGTTGATAAACCTATGATGGATTGATTGCAGAACATTAGAAGTGGGATAATGGGAAGCCAAAAAAGTGGCCTGTTCCATCTACACCCCTCTGTCTTGTAATGCCTTCTTTTGATGGTGCAATAAGCAGATATTCCTGAACGCAGGAATCATAGCCAGCAAGACTATCAAGAACACCATTTGACAACAATTACATCAACTGAGAAATACATAAACATGCCTCCCAAGTTAGAGGAGCCTTCTGTGCAGGACCAACATGGAAACCATGTGGGTCTTGCAGAAGAGTCTTTAAAAATGCTATGACTGGGATGTATAAAATCCCGTAGCACAGCAGGGTTAGATCCAGGTTATATCAGAGGGGTAGAATACAAAGAGAGGGTGAGTGAGGTGGAAGGGGTGGAGCAAGAAGGACAGGCAGAGAAAGGGCCCACATAGAGAAGGTGTAGACAGAGAATAGCAGGGGTGGTTGGCAGAACTTAGAAAAGGAAAAGGGACATGGAGGGAGCATGGGGGAGATCAAGAGTGGGTAGAGTCACAGAGGAAAGGCAGTGCCAGGATGCAGGAGAAGAAGCGGTGTAGGCCAGAGAGCAGGAGTTAGTGCAGGACAGGGAGCATAGTGGAGTGGGGTCACTGCTGGCAAGCAAGCAGAGCCCACTCCATAGCACGCAAATGGGGTGATTACAAAGGAAGGGGAGGACTTGGTGATCATGGGTCTGGCAGTTTCTATTACTACCCAAAAGGGTGCTTCTCACTGGCCTACTGTGGTTATGGTATTGAGAGGGGAAACAAGGAACATGTGTTAGGATCCTTGGGGGATGGTCTCCCCATGATTTCATTGCCCTGTTGCTGGACATGCTATAAGGTGTTCCTGGAATGGTTTTTCTAGGCCTCATAACCCCAAAAGAGTGTTTGGCATTTTGGCTATAAGGACACTTCTAAAGTGTATGCTGTTACGATTCTGGGAAGAGCCTCAGCAACTGTGCTCATTTATGCACCAAACATGGCAAATCCTTCATCCTGCAAAGCGTCATATTGCACATGGAAACTTTGAGATGGTGTTCATTTTGGGGTGAATATTCGTCCATGTTTCTCCCACCTTAGGACTGTGGATCTGTTGTTCTTCATTCACATGTCCCTTCAAAGAGACAGATGACACACTCACTTAGGCCCATATTTATTCTTTTTTAGCACTGCATTTGCGACGCTATTTGATGCAAAAATGGCACAAACTTGCAAAATACAATTGTATTTTGCAAGTTTGTGCCGCTTTTGCATCAAAAAAATAGGCAAATGTGGTGCTAAAAAAGTATAAATATGGACCTTAATCTCTCAGGAAGCATCTGTGGTTTACCACTTTTCTCTTGCAGTTTTCCTTCCAAATCACGCAACCCCTTCACCACAAATATAGTCCAATAATTTCTCAATCCTCATTCACTCAGTCATTCCAGTGATCCATTCTATAGGCTCATCAAAAACCAACAAGAACAACAGGTAGTTCAGAAAGTAGATTTAAAGCCTCTCTGTGGATTTATGTTCATACTGCTCCCTCTAGAGGTGCAACATGACAACTGCAGCTTAATCACAGGATTGAGAAAGGGGCGGTCCTATGCAAATAATCTCCTCCCATGCTTACTACTCTGAGCTTCCGTTGTGATATGATGATAGGACCTTCAGCCTATGATCTTCAGCATATTTGTAAAGTTATCAAATTGTCTTAGGCTAAGTTGTTCCACTTGAAGTCCTTCAGATAAGTACCCCACCGTCACTTATCAGCGGGGTCCTGTATTACCTGCAGTAATCCTCTATACAGAACATGGGTGTTTGTGGGCATAATGTAAAGGCCATATGGTAAGACTGGGATGTATAAAATCCCATAGCACAGTAGGTATAGTTCCAGGTTATATCAGAGGGGTAGAATAAAAAAAGAGGGTGAGTGAGATGAAAGGGGTGGAGCAAGAAGGACATGCAGAGAGAGGTCCACATAGAGAAGGTGTAAACAGAGAATAGGAGGGATGGTTGAAAGAACTTAGAGAAGGAAGGGGGGCATGGGGGTGAGCAAGAGTGGGTGGTGTCACAGAGGAAAGGCAGTGCCAGGATGCAGGAGAAGAAGCGGTGAAGGCCAGAAAGCAAGATTTACTGCAGGACAGGAAGCATAGTGGAGTGGGGTCACTGCTGTCAACCAAGCAGAGCCCACCCCCTAGCCCGCAAATGGGGTGATTACAAAGGAAGGGGATTTGGTGGTGGCATTTTGGCTATAAGGACACTTCTAAAGCATATGCTATTGCGATTCTGGGAATAGCCTCAGCAACTGTCCACATTTATGCACCAAACATGGCAAATCCTTCATCCTGCAAAGCGTCATATTGCACATGGAAACTTTGAGATGGTGTAATTGTATTCATTTTGGGTGAATATTCGTCCATGTTTCTCCCAACTGAGGACTGTGGATCTGTTGTTCTTCATTCACATCTCCCTTCAAAGAGACAGATGACACACTCACTTAGGCCCATATTTAGGGCCATATTTATACTTTTTGACGCAAAACTGCGCCGCCGCAGTTTTGCGTCAAAAATATTACCGCCGGCTAACGCCATTTTGGTGCACTGTGCAGGAGTCATATTTATACTTTGACGCACGGCGGCGCAAACAACAGGTGGGAGTCATTATTTTTGACGCACACTGCGGCGTCAAGTCGTAAAGGAAAACAACGTTAACGTGGCAGAAATGACTGTGGGTCGATTTACGACACCGCAAACTGGATATGCGCTGTTTTTTTTTACGCAATAGCGTCAAAAAACCCAGCGAACACAGCCATTTCACCAGAGGAGTGGCAAAATGGATCCCAGATGCCTCTACAGACCCCAGGAAGATGACAGCAGACCAGGAACCAGCCAGGAGGACCCACACAAGAACCAGGACACATTTAAGAAGAAAAGAAAGTGTCCCTTTAGTGCAGAGGAACAGGAAATTCTGGTTGAAGAGGTGACGGAACACCAGCACCAACTGTTTGTCACATCAAAGTTGCCAATCAGTAGGAGAGAGGCCATATGGCAACAAATTGTCGACAAGATTAACAGTGTGGCTGAAGTACGCAGAACAGTCGTTGAGTGCAAGAAACGCTGGCATGACTGCAAGCGCAGGACAAAGGAAAAGATGGCCAGGAACAGGAAGGCAGCACTGCAGACTGGAGTGGGAGTCCAGCACACCAGGAGGCCCTGGACCACATGGAGGAGATGGTCGCAGCCGTCATCCCTGAGGAGATCGTCACAGGGATTCAAGGACAGGACAGCGCAGACTACCAGGAGACAACACACATGCAGGGTAAGTCGCATGGGGAATTATAATGCACTTATGTCAACTGCTACCGGGGGTGGGAATACCTACTACACATTGCATGTAAGTCATCATATACATGGAGTGGCATGGGTAAAGGGGCACGGCATGGGGACATGGCATGCACAGACAGATGCTGGGGCACACCATTACACTACACCAACAACAGTCCCATGGGGGCATGCTGTCATGCCAATGATGGAGCAAAGGGAAAGCCACGACAGGAGGGAAGGCCACTACGTCAAATTGACATCCTGGCACACGTCAGGCAACATACCCCCTACATTAACTGGGGCCCTATTAGCAATCCTCTAGCCATACCGACAACTGCAATGTAACTGCAACAACAGTTGCTACTACCACCTCTGCTCTGTGTGCAGCTCAAGTAGCCAATGGCAGTAACCTCTCCATGGATCATACACACCTAAATTAGGGGGTGAGGATGACAACTGCAACAATCCCCAGAAATAAGACAAAGGCCCCAGTACTCTCAAATGTCAATGCCCATAGTTGTCACAAACATCAGCCAATGTAAACAACAATAGGAGCTACACAGCACTAAGGACACACCCATGCTGCATATGTCAGGGTAGATCCTGTGCCTGTGTAACAAGGCAACATCCCAAATGTCATACTGCTCAGACAACAGCATTGAGGAGGGGACACATGTAACTGGTCACTGAAATACACCTGCACAGTCAGAGGAGGAAATAGGACACTGATACGACTATCAGGGCAATCCATTGTAACACACATTCCCCACCATCAGCTGGACACATTACCAATGTCAACATCCATATCGGATCATAACATTGCCATGCATAGGATATGCCACATGTCAATTACATTTAAGTCCATTTGAAAGATCAGAGATTGGGGCAGGTCCAGATTGTTAAGTGTACTGCCAGGGCCATCAGTACACCCGTAGCCAGTGAAAGGTCTCACCATGAGAATGGATGTACACAGAGGGTCGAGTAGGAAAAGAAGGTGGCAATTCTCTATTTGGCAAAAATCAACCCCTAGAGGCGATGAGGCTGTCAAGTCTGATAACTCAATAACATACATTTGACACACAGGTGGGCCATACGCCTGGAAGAATGCCCATCTGAAGGACTGGAGAAATTGACACAAAACAAGATCACAAAGTAAATTCATCAAAAGGCAGGCACGTCACATCAAAATTGCCACAACACAGACACACTTATTGTACCCTGTTTCATTGCAGAGGAAGATGGATCTCCTGCTGATATGCCTGTCCCAGATTTCCCTGATGACATGGATGACAAGCCGATAAATATTCCCCAGGAGAACATCCATCCAAAAGGTCCTTGAAACCCTCCAGACCCCACCTTCTGTCACAAGGAGGAGCACAGAACAAGCAGCCATCGCAGAGGAACCACCCACCACCCCAATTGTAAGACCTGCCAGCTCCAATACAGCTGAGGACTCAGACGACACTGGCACCAGCTTTGAGAGAACTGTAGTTGGAGTACAGCGGGAGCTGGCCAAGGAGGTGCGGGTGGGGATGCAAACTATGGCAGCCAGCCTAGAGGGGGGTGCGTTCGTGCATGATGTCATCTGCAGATCAGGCAGCAGCTATGGAAGCCCTAACATCTATCTTGCAGGAACTGCAGAAAACCCAGAAGGAATTTAGCTCAGCTGTAATACAGTTGACCCAACACCTACAACAGCAATCCTGCCAACGCGTGCATGAATGCAACAATGAACCCCTCAGGGCCGACCTGGCTGCCTACCATTGTGATGTGACTGCTATTCTCAAGAACCAGCAGGCCCTCCTTGCTGCAGTACTGCCCTTAAGACCTTCACAGGGAGCAGCGACAGGGATGTCTGACTCCACGTCTTCTAACACTGAGGTGTGTGTTGCCCCTTCACAACCACCACCAAGGACAGAGGAGGCAACACACACCTCAGAAGAAGAAGACATGGAACAGATCACTTTCTCATGGAAAAATACCCGGAAGCACTAGTCCCTGCCACATGGCCAACTATTACCAAGGTCCTGCACTTTATAACATGCCAGTCTTACAACTCTACTCAATTACTGTTCTGCTTAGCACTGTATATCTTGTCAGCCTGCCCAGTGATTGTCTCTCTCTTACTCATTGGCAAATCCTGTCCCTCTGCACTGTCTGAAACATCACCCCAGCATGTCAAAAGCATTTCCGTAACCCCTTGTGTAGGATCACAATGCAAGATGTCACTCCAATGTACATATAGCACTACAGAACATTTCAATAAATAGCACTTACACAACAAATCTGTCTCTGGGTAATGTGACATATCAACTGTGCAATGGAAAACTGAAATGTGCCTACTGTCAAATTACATAGCTTGTCAAAACAACTGTCCTTATATTATGTAGTCTGATAATTCTGAACAGTGCCCATGATTGCATCATACTCTGCCCATCCTGCGGGACATATCTGATGAAGTGAGAAACCATACACCATCATGCTGTGTTGGACAGAATAATGCTTCCTCAGGGGATATCTAAGTCATCAAATAGTGGCTGCAAAATGTTGTCACCATGCAATACTAACACATATAAAAGTGCACACAAATCTAAGCAAACACTACAAAAACTGCATGAATGAAGCTGTCTGAGTTTACATACTAATAGGTACTCATGCTGAACTGTGTCAAAAATGAAGTATGTGAGTCATGAAGACAAGAATACAAGAGTGCCTACGAGAACTCATCTTATAAGGGTGTCCTTGATCATCACACTGCAGTCAGACCTAAAACTGTTCCCCCAATACCAAGTCTGGAAGCACTGTTTGTGACTTAGAAAACATACTTATCGACAGAAACACATTGGGATCCATATTAACTGTGATTGGTGGTTGCAACAAATGGTGGAAACTTTGCAAGGTAGCTCTGGGGTAGCTGCCAATCTTACAGATCAGTTGTGATTTGTTTGTAGCATAGGACACAAATGTAATAGAACAACATTCATGTACACTAATTCCAAGCCCATGATCAAGTAGCATTTAACACATACTGTTAAGGGTTAACTATATATTTAGTAAATGCTAATCACCGAAGAGGAAATTGAGGGAAAAGTCTTACCTACCCTAATCTACCCTGACTACTCATTACCCACAACTGTCCCTCACTAACGTAAGCTACACTTACTTATCACATGTAACGAAACTTTCTAAACATCTACCCCCACCATCTTTATGAGACGGGACACATGGAGGACAACACATACTAACCTAAACACATACTATACTATCCTAAACAAATATATATATTTTTGTATTTTGATTTTTTTTTATTGTTTTATTTTTTTATATTTTTACACACAAGAACCCCAACATAGACCCCATCCACCCACCCACACATGTAATAAGTAAAAAATAGAAACAAGCAGGCCCCCCCAACCCACACCCACTAACACTAACTAAACTAACAGCCTATACTAACCTAACACTAAGCCCCCTAAACCCACTAACTATAAGAACAAGGAACGAGGAGGGAGGGGAGGGCATCATGTCCATCAAATAAAGTGTCTAGAGGTTGGCCCCCTGGAAGGTCCTCTTAATATCCTTGACCCGCCGTTTAATGTGCCGCACGTCCCGGCTCAGGTGGCTCACCTTGCGCAGCACTTTGTCCATCTTATGTTCAATTCTGTTGAAAGCTGCAGGGTCAACAGATGGAGCAGTGGCAGTCTGGGTACCGGTGGAGGAGGTCTGTGTGGGCTGTCCGGTGGCAATGCTGGGGCCAGGAAGTCCTGCAGATGTTGGACCAACAGTGGCAGCTGTGGGTGGGGACACCTGGCTCTGATTGGTGGTTGTGGTTGTGGTGGCTGTGGTGGGCAAAGTAGGCCCACCCTGTGGGAAGGCTCACCATGCCCTGGAGGCACGTTCATGGCGATATCGCCGGGCCATCCTCCGGAACCCCGACTCCACCAGCAGGATGTGCTGGTATCGCATGGCTCGGCGCTGAAATTCACGGACCTGGTCTGGAGTCATGTTAGCTGCTGTGAAGACAAATGCAGATATGCTACATTAGTAACTGCATTGTGTGAAACGGCACAGCAAGTTAATCAGACATTACACCTACTGTACTTGTAACAGCTCATATAATGGTAAAGTCCCTGAGGAAGTATATGGCAGGCCAGACAACAAAGGTCACATCACACAAAGCACATCCATAACCCACAAGATGGGTAACTACTGGCTTTGACTTGCAATCTGAGTTCTGACAGTTATCATCTTAGAATCATGCTGCATATCCTCCACCAAGAGCTGGGCTACAAATGTCAGTGTACGGAAAGCAAAACTAAAGACACATGGTCTGCAAGTTGTAACTGGACTTGCCAGTACACAACATATACTTCCAGTGAGGTCTGACTTACATCAGACACAGAGTTGCTAGAACACCCATGATCATGAATTGCATGCACACCTAGGCCATTGCACTCAGGTTCCACAGACTTGATGCACTACTTGTGGAAGTACATGCTGCTACAAGGTTCTACCTACTGTTTCAAACTTACGTAGGTAAATAGGGAAGCAGATGTCTATTGGAAAGCTATTAGCTCTACCAATCTTAGAGAATGTGGGTCTGAAAGGCTGACTAAATTGGGGCTTACTTCCATTGAGACTCTTGTTGATACAAGTGTCATACACATGACTATCCCCTGTACTCACACTGGGACCTACAGGGATGTCCTACAATCCCTATATGATACCATTGGATACGCATTGGCAAACTAAAAACATGTGAGAACTGCATTCCCACTCATTGAACAAGTGAAAAGCTTGCCCAACACCTTGCTATGCGTCCAACTCACATGAGTCCATAACCCTCAAACACAACACATAACAGACATATCAACACTTACTGGAGTGGTTGGGGTCCTCAAATGTCGCCACCTCTCCCACATTGTAGGGTGTCGGTCCACCTGTAAGGTATGGAAGGAAGAAATGTGCTCAAAATCTGTGCACAGTGCAACAATTTCATAAACATATACAATGTGTAGGCTGAATAAGGAAATGGCAGCCTTTCAGACATGATGGTACTGCATCTGATATATCACGGCAAACTTGCACATAGCATGGGTCTCCTGTTACAGTTACACACATATCTGCACACATACATTGGCCCTAACTATCATGTGGTTGCAAACATGCCCCATAATTGGTGAGCACTAAGAAATATGGAGTGTAATCGTCTCATCATGTGCATCCAAGAGTGACATCCAAAGCCTGGTTACTTGAGGACTGCATTACCAGTCAAACATGCCTTGTGGCCATGACACATTTATTGCACATAGGCCCAATGTACAGAGGGAGGGGCAGGGACTCCTGTAAGCCATCCTGTTGTTTCAGTATAGTCAACTGATGTGGCCCAACTATGGTGATTTGCACCAACCATGGAGATGTGAAGCCATGTGCATACACTTGGACTGCCATCCATATGTGGATTGTGGCTCAACTAATTCCAACAAACATCTTAAGATGTTAGCTGAGGGCACCTTACACCTTTTCACGATGTTTTCAAATCAATAACTGACATGTATCCAAAAAGATCAAGAAACATAATAATCCCACACATTCATAGTACTTCTGTGAAGGCTTTCCTTCCACACTCACCAGACTAACATGAGACCAATGTCTGAGCCACTTTACTATTATCAATTGACGTGAAGGCAGCACTCATTTTCAGCATCATGTAGTGATTCTAAAGTCAGTCTAGCAATTGCATCAACATAGTTGCCCTAAATCTTGGTACATCTGTACTTCTCTGTCAATAGTACCCTATATTGACATGATTGGCTCCTATTTTGTTAGCTGTGCTGACAAAAAGGCTGCTCCAATTTCCTTCATGGTAAAGTTACCTTTAAGTTTGCTGAGCACGTGCTACCTGACAGCTAGCAATTGTGATCCTTGCCATAGTGCACCAATGATCCCCTTATATTTCCCCAGCATTACACACAGTCAGCAAGTTAGTTGGCAGACATTGCACTAATCCCCTGATGTCACTACAGAGCATTTAATCGTGCACATTAACATAAGTCGTACTCACCAACAGTGTCACCAATCAGGATTCCCAGGTGGTCCAAGAGATCCTGCTCCCTGGTGATCAGGTCAGCCCGGCGGTGCTTCAGCTGGTGGTCACTCCTCTGGCTGGCATACACAAGCTGCAGGTGATGCAGCACCTTTCCCCACCGGATTCTGCACACCTCTGTTGGATACCCCTGTATGACCCTGCCCCCTGCCTGGATCATTAGCGGCAAGAAATGTGTCACCAGCCACATGAAGCCCCCCAACTCCTCTTCCCCCATCCTGCCAAGACGTGGCCTACCAGACATACTTATAATTGACAATAAGGAATAGGGGTACAAGAAATAGAAAGGGGAAAAGGGTGAAAGTAGGGGTACAAAGACAGAAAAAAGTAAACCTAAACACGAAAAGAGCCCAACTATCCCCAAACTATCACTACCCACAACAGACTCCCACAAACAAGAAAAACAAAAGATAAACACAAGATAAATGGACAAATGTAGACAAAATACAGTACTACAGTATACACAAACAATATTTATTTCACAAAAGGACTTTACAGATAGCACACAGGACAAAAACAGCACAAAATCTCAGGACAACACTCTCTACACAGCCACATAGTCTAGAAGGATCATAGACTGCAAAGTGAAAGTGAAAGTACACCCACTGTACATGATCTGTAAACAGGATATCCTATTACATCACTTCCTGTATGAAAAGTCCCGCCTTTTTCACGTTATGCATCATTTTTCATTTACCAAAACTGTATTTGCGCCATTTTTTTTGACGCACAGACTTGAATATTAACCTGCATCCACATAATGATACAGGGACTGTACAAATATCTGGATGCGGGCTAAATTTCACTTGTGTGCGTCAAAAAAAATGACGCAAATACAGTTTTGGTAAACAAAAAATGGGGCACACCGCTAGGGATGTCAAAATTAGGGACGTCAAAATTACAGTGCATTAACTGGTTTGGGGCATTTTTACTTGTTTTTTGGTTATTTTACATTTGGACCACATTAGAGATTGGCTAATTGAAGACAGTATGGTGCTGATGGTGTATGTTCACATGTGTGACATCATACTGCAGCGGAACATGATCCACTACACCCTGCACAGTATTTTTACAGTTGGCTGACGCAATAGATGGTCATAAGTGTGGACTACATATATGTGTTGCACAAATTGTGCATGTTTGGCATAACGAGAGGATATCAATGTGACGCACATATGTACAATACCTAAATGCCTTTGGCTCAAAGTGTGTGCTTTACAACTAATGTGTTGGTTGACCAAATGTGTGTGTATCACATAAAGCATAATTGTACGTATGGTTGTATGAATGTGACGTCCATGTGTCCAATCCTTAGATGCAAGTTAAATTGAAAATGAGCAAGGGCATGTGTTAGTCATACATGTAACAACACCCGTAAAGTGTACTTAGAAGTTTTAGGGTCACGTAGACACCACAGCCCATATTTATACTTTTTAACGCACAACTGCTCCAACGCAGTTGTGCGTCAAAAATTTTACCGCCGGCTAACGCCATTCCAACACGCCATGTGGGCGCCTTATTTATGGAATGACGTTAGCCGGCGCTGCGGACTGGTGTGCGTAAAAAAAAATGACTCACACCAGGCAGCACCGGCGTATGGGAAAATGGGGGTTGTGCGTAAAAAAATGGTGCAAGTCAGGTCTGAGGCAAAATTCAGCCCTCAAAGCGGATTTGCGCCATTTTTTTTTACGCCCAACCTCCATTGACATGACTCCTGTCTTAGCAAAGACAGGAGTCATGCCCCCTTGCCCAATGGCCATGCCCAGGGGACTTATGTCCCCGGGTCATAGTCATTGGGCTTAGTGGCATGTAGGGGGGCCCAAATCAGGCCCACCTATGCCACAAAAAAAATCGAAAAAAATACTTACCCAAACTTACCTTTACTTCCCTGGGATGGGTCCCTCCATCCTTGGGTGTCCTCCTGGGGTGGGCAAGGGCGGCAGGGGGTGTCCTTGGGGGCAGGGGAGGGCACCTCTGGGCTCCTTTCGAGCCCACAGGTCCCTTAACGCCTGCCCTGACCCAGGCGTTAAAAAACAGCACCCATCAGGCTGTGCGCCGTTTTTTAAGGCCCACCCCCTCCTGTGCATCAAAATGGCGCCAGAGTATAAATAAGGGGCACAGGCCTTAAAGTCATTTTTTGGAAGGGAACGCCTACCTTGCATATAATTAACGCAAGGCTGGTTCCCCCTTCCAAAAAATGATGCACATGGTGGAATTTTGACTCCCGTGGGGTCGGACGTCAAAGTATGAATATGGGGCAGGGTTTGCGGCGATTGTGTGTAAAAAAAATTTAAGCACATTCAGCGCAAACAGTATAAATATGCCCCCACATGTGACATAGCATGCTCCAGATGGATGGCAGACGCTTGTTCATGTCAATGGTCCACATTTTCAACATGCTATGTCCTAGAGTATTGGTAAGAGCTTCCTAGGCACTAGTTGGTGAATCCCACAGTGAGTCATACACATGCATTGAGGAAGTGGGTACCATGTTGTTTGCACAGACAGACAAGGGTGAATCTCATATGTATGATCACACCACAGTTGAGGCCATAGAAGTGAGCCCCAACTATCAAGTGGCTGTGGTGGACCAGCATACAAGACAGCACGTGTCCACATATTTCCAGTAATCAATTGCACATAGGTGTCTTGTTCATGTGTGTGGTCCAATGATGATCCTGTAGATTGTTTGGGGTGTAATTTGTCACAGTTGGGGCCAGGACTGATCATGAGTCAGTGGCAGCTATTCCTGTAACTACTGAGTATCCTTGGTTGCTCAATGTGAGTAAAGTAGATGTGGACATGTGAACCAACATGTGGCTGGTCCCACCCTGTCACTAAAGACGTGTAATGAGACAGCCAACAGGGCAACCTTGGTGTGCTGATTGAGATAATGTCTCAGGTGTCATGTTCCGGCAGGTGTCATTACAACATTTGTACACAGGTTGGCCTCTGCACTTCCCACTGCATCTGGGAACATCATAGCCTCTGTGCTGATTATTCTTGCAGCTATTCACCACACACAGCCCATCACTATGTTGTGCACACTGTGATGCTGTGTGTGAACTGTCCTGGTCCCTACATTTGTGTATTATTCAAGGACATTATCAGAGGTTGCTGGTTGTGCTGAAAGCCCCGTACCCAATCCCTGACTACGGCCCTGGGACACTGTCACACTTTGTCATTCATGCATAAATGCAACCCAGACAAGGGATGAGCCATGAATTTTGCTTTTCCAAGAGGATGTAACTCAAAGGGTACAGTTAAAAGGCAGATGATGCTATACAAGGTATTTGGGTATGCATGGAAGAAGCCCATGCCCATGTCCCCTGATGAATGGCAGGTTTGCTAACGCAAGTGTGGTACATATGTAGACACAGGGATACTTTAGTGTGACGCACAGACAGTTGCCAGTCAGGTTGACAGAATGCAAGGTGATTCAGGATCCAGTTACTTGACAAGTTACGTAATCAGTGGTCTGACTGAGACTGTTTTGAGGACAAAGTATACAGTTGACATGTCAAACAGTGTACGTCCTGTGTTTTTGAAGGTGACAAATGAACCCAGTGGCTGTGTTACACGGCTTAATTAGTATCAATGGTTGACGGTGTATTTGACATAATGGCAACTCCTATGCTGTTCCAGGCATCATCAGGGGCAGTGCTTTTTGAAATATGTGGTGTGCATGGAGGTGATCATAGGTGTGGGCTGCATCTGTTTCTCACCAGTCCTGTAGGTGAGAGTTGCATTCTAAGGGCCAACAGACATTTTCACAAGGGGAAGCAATCTACATGTGCTAACAGGGCTTTGAAACTAGAAGACAGTGTATAAATTGACCTGACGTCCTTGCAGTCAGATGTTCTATGACAATGGCATACCATAGGAAAGGGTGTAGCACACTGGTTTGCTAATGTTGGTCTGTGTGTGTAGAGGAGGTATTATCAGGGTACACATCTTAGAATTCCAGGGACCTCTTCCGACAGGTGGGTTGTGGCCAGGTGCATGGGTGTGTCAGGAGTTAGGAAATGGGCTGACATGTACACGGAATGTCATGTGCGCAATATGGCACTTGTGCTGTCTATGTTCTGCTTCTATGGAACTCTACTCACAGATATTCCTTGCAAATATTGGATGCAGTTGGACTAACTGCTGTCAAGGGTCTGGTCAGGCATTCCTGTTAGTGATGCCAAAGCACATTGACTGCCTCATGTGTGAGGCTTGTTTTCCCCTTATTGAGTGATGGTGTCATAGTTGTGTGCCATATGCTGCGTTGGACCTTGCTTTCAACATGTATGTGTGAAATAGTTGTGGTCCTCTGCTATTGGCCTTCAAAGGAGATATGTACATGATATATGTCATTAAGAGTGTGTGTGTATGTGACCATTGTATGTTAGGCATCACATTAGCTCTGGGATGTTCTGTGTCCTACTCAGTATCTCAGCAATGCTCCATGAGGCAACACTCTTATTCTGATAAGTAGAGATGAAGGTGTGCAAAAAGGAATAGCCAGACCATGATATGGTGATTAGAATAGGTGTTTATTTAAATTAGTTAACTAAAGTGGTGAAGGTGATCATATTCAGAAGAAATTATTTACAATCTGCTGCCACCTGCGTATACCAGCAGCTGTGTTCTGTAGTTCCCCCTCCTGTTGCAGGCCAGCATCCCCCCTTCCTCCTCTTCAGGCATGTGTGGCTCTGGTTCCAGGAGGGGAATGTTTCTTTTGATACAAATCTTGAGCAATATTGCACATGTGAGGATGATCCTACAGACCATCTCGGGGGAATATAGGAGGCTACCACCAGTGATGTCGAGGCAGCGGAACCTTGACTTGAGGATGCCGAAGGTCCGCTCGACAATGTTGCGTGTCCTCCTATGGGCCTCGTTGTATGCACGCTCTGCAGCTGGACTTGGGTTGCCAAATGGTGTCATAATCCATGGCTGGATGCCATACCCCTGATCAGCTGCAGGAGAAAATGAATGGGATCATGTTGATGTAGCTGGCACTATTGAAAAGACCTTTCATGGCAGTAGTTGTCTTGTGTTGCCTGTGACTCTTTTGTGTACTAATGTGACATCCTATGCTTGTAGGCTGTACCATCTGTATTGTGTTGTTTCCTTGGCTGAATGAGTGTTTGTCTGCTAACCGTTTGTCAGCAGTATGTTTTGGGATTTGCAGTACAATGTGCCATCCCTAGCATTGTGACTTGTGATACAGGTGTCCGTGTGCCTTCACTGGGGGTGAGATGATAGTTCCATGCATAGTTAAAATTGAAAGTGTTGTTAACACGTTCATATCAAAGTACCCTGGACATCCCATACCTTGAAACTTATGCAATGTATTAATGTAAAGGTCATTGGGACACTTACAATTTGCAAGGTGACATTTAGGCAACCACACTCATTGACGTCTTCACATTAGGCTGTACAGTAATTTCCAATGTGTGACAGGTTCAATGGTGACTTAAGAAACATGGCTAGTGATGTCAAAACCTCAGTGTGTTCCTGTTGACATGTTGCTGTTGTGGTGTATGTGTTGTGTGTCCTAGTGGGTTGCTGTGCAGTGAGTATATAAGTAGGTTTTTGTACTTACCAACAAGTAGTCCATTGCCATACCGTCCATCCTGGAAGTGTTCATTGATGGTGCAGTGACGGAAGATGTATGAGTCATGGACACTCCCAGGATATTTTGCCACGATGTTGGTGATCAATCCCTGGTGATCGACTATGGCCTGCACGTTGATGGAATGTGTGTGCTTCCTGTTGCGGTAGAGGTGTTCATTTGCAGCAGGTGGCACAAGGCGTACATGTGTGCAGCCGATTGCACCAAGGATGTGTGGGAAGCCACTGATTGCGTAGAACACCTGTTTTGTTTCCTGCTGCTTCTGCAGTGTGTTAGGGAAGCAGATGTGGCGGGTGTCAGTCGAATGATGGCATCCAGTACTTTGGGCAAAAAGGCGGAGAATGATGGTTGTGATATTTCGCCAACCAGGGCACCAGTTGTTTGGAAAGAGCCACTTGCCAGCATGTGAAGTATGGCAAGCAGCTTTGTATCTGTTGGGATGGTGTGGGGTGTCACCAAAGTGGGGGCAAACTGCTGTTCAATGTTGCGCAGCAGCTGCTGAATGAACTGCCAGTTTCACCGGTACCTCGGGATGATGTCGTGTTCCCTGAGGCCCTGAAGGGTTGTTCTTGGGCGGAATATCCTCTCCTGCCTTCTGCGCTGCCTTTGGGGTCCCTGCTGGTGTTGTTGTAGTTGCTGTTGTTGCTGCTGGGCTCTGCGTCTGCGTGCACGCAGGATTAGAATCACCTCCATGGCTCCCTGTTGCTGCTCTGCTGCTCTGCTGTTTGTTCTGTGTGTTCTGATTAAATACAGGTGTGTTTTCCCCATTTTAACACCTGCCCTGACCCAGGCGTTAATTTGTGATGCAAATCGGGCTGTGCAGCATTTTCTGGCTCCGCCTCCCAGCCGTGCGTCATTTTTGCCCGAAAGCATAAATACGACGCACGCCCCTTTAAGCCATTCTTTGGACGTGAACGCCTACCTTGCATATAATTAACGCAAGGCAGGTTGCCGCATCGAAAAAATAACGCACACAGCAGAATTTTGTCATCCGCGGACTCAGGCGTCAAAGTTTAAATACAGAACAACATTTGCACTGACTGTGCGTCAAAATTTTTGACACACAATTGGTACAGATGGAGTATAAATATGCCCCTAAATACAACATGAGACTGGTTTTGTTGCAGTGACAAACTGTACCATATTAAAAACTGCTAACAGCCAAACACAGTTGGGAACATCTACAGGCATGCTCTGTATAGAGGATTACTGCAGGTAATTCAGAACCCTGCTAAGTGAGGGTGGGGTACTTATCTGAAGGCCTTCAAGTGGAACAACTTAGCCTAAGACAATTTGATAACTTTACAAATATGATGAAGACCATATGTTGAAGGTCGTATCATCATATCACAACGGAAGCTCAGAGTAGTAAGCATGGGAGGAGATTATTTGCATAGGACCGCCCCTTTCTCAATCCAGTGATTAAGTTGCAGATGCCATGTAGCATTACTAGAGGGAGCAGTATGAACATAAATCCACAGAGAGGCTTTAAATCTACTTTCTGAACTACCTATTGTTCTTGTTGGTTTTTGATGAGCCTATAGAATGGAGGACTGGAATGACTGGGTGAATGAGGATTGAGAAATGATTGGACTGTGTGGTGAAGGGGTTGCGTGATTTGGAAGGAAAACTGCAAGAGAAAAGTTGTAAAGCACAGATGCTTCCTGAGAGATTAAGGTCCATATTTATACTTTTTTAGCACCGCATTTGCGTCTTTTTTTGACGCAAAAGCGGCACAAACTTGCAAAATACAATTGTATTTTGCAAGTTTGCGCCATTTTTGCATCAAAGAGCAGCAGAAATGCAGCGCTAAAAAAGAATAAATATGGGCCTAAGTGAGTGTGTCATCTGTCTCTTTGAAGTGACATGTGAATGAAGAACAACAGATCCACAGTCCTCAGGTGGGAGAAACATGGACGAATATTCACCCCAAAATGAATACAATTACACCATCTCAAAGTTTCCATGTGCAATATGGTGCTTTGCAGGATGACGGATTTGCCATGTTTGGTGCATAAATGTGCACAGTTGCTGAGGCTCTTCCCAGAATCGCAACAGCATACGCTTTAGAAGTGTCCTTATAGCCAAAATGCCAAACACTCTTTTGGGGTTATGAGGCCTAGAAAAACCATTCCAGGAACACCTTATAGCATGTCCAGCAACAGGGCAATAAAATCATGGGGAGACCATCCCCCAAGAATCCTAACACATGTTCCTTGTTTCCCCTCTCAATACCACAACCACAGTAGGCCTGTGAGAAGCACCCTTTTGGGTAGTAATAGAAACTGCCGGACCCATGATCCCCAAGTCCTCCTCTTCCTCATTGACCCAAACTTTTTGGGTTGCCCGTGCCACCCCAAGAAAGGGTGCAATAAGTAAGAGTGTGGGTAGTACCCCCAAAAAACACAGACTGCTTCATTATGTGCCTCCTAGCACCCCTTTAATAATGCACCCCAATACCGCTTCTGGCACTGCTCCCCAAACTTTGACCCCTTCCTAGAGTGAGGGGGGCATAAAAAGATGATGTCCATCACCAAATCCCCTTCCTTTGTAATCACCCCATTTGCGTGCTAGGGGGTGGGCTCTGCTTGCTTGCCAGCAGTAACCCCACTCCACTATGCTTCCTGTCCTGCACTAACTCTTGCTCCATGGCCTACACCGCTTCTTCTCCTGCATCCTGGCACTGCCTTTCATCTGTGACTCCACCCACTCTTGCTCTCCCCCATGTCCCACTTCCTTTTCTAAGTTCTGCCAACCACCCCTGCTGTTCTCTGTCTACACCTCCTCTATATGAACCTCTCTCTGCCTGTTCTTCTTGGTTCACCCCTTCTACTTCACTCACCCTCTTTTTCTTTTCAACCACTCTGATGTAACGTGGACCTAGTCCTGCTGTACTACAGAATTTCATAGATCGCAGTTTTAGCATACAGCACTTACAATACACCCACACACTCTCACTAACACCCATGTTCTGTATAGAGGATTACTGCTGGTAATTCAGGACCCTGCTAAGTGAGGGTGGGGTACTTATCTGAAGGCCTTCAAGTGGAACAACTTAGCCTAAGACAATTTGATAACTTTACAAATATGCTGAAGACCATGGGGGTCATTCCGACCCCGGCGGGCGGCAGGCACCGCCCGCCGGGCGGAAACCGCCCAAAGACCGCACTGCGGTCAAATGACCGCGGGGGTCATTACAACTTTCCCGCTGGACCGGCGGGCGATCTCCAAAAGATCAGCTTTACCGCCGCGGTCAGAATGGCCCTGGAAGCACCGCCAGCCTGTTGGCGGTGCTTCCTCTGCCCTCCACCCTG
The DNA here is from genome assembly GCF_031143425.1 of Pleurodeles waltl. NCBI lineage: Eukaryota > Metazoa > Chordata > Amphibia > Caudata > Salamandridae > Pleurodeles > Pleurodeles waltl. The sequence continues at coordinate 267,624,183 of NC_090440.1, forward strand.
GCGGTTTGAAACCGCCAGGGTCGGAATGAGGGCCCATATGTTGAAGGTCCTATCATCATATCACAATGGAAGATCAGAATAGTAAGCATGGGAGGAGATTATTTGCATAGGACCCCCCCTTCTCAATCCAGTGATTAAGCTGCAGTTGCCATGTAGCACTACTAGAGGGAGCAGTATGTACATAAATCCACAGAGAGGCATTAAATCTACTTTCTGAACTACCTGTTATCTTTGGTTTTTGATGAGCCTATAGAATGGAGGACTGGAATGACTGAGTGAATGAGGATTGAGAAATGATTGGACTGTATTTGTGGTGAAGGGGTTGCGTGATTTGGAAGGACAACTGCAAGAGAAAAGTTGTAAAGCACAGATGCTTCCTGAGAGATTAAGGTCCATATTTATACTTTTTTAGCACCGCATTTGCGTCTTTTTTTAACGCAAAAGCGGCACAAACTTGCAAAATACTATTGTATTTTTCAAGTTTGAGCCATTTGAGTAATCTACCCTGACTACTCATTACCCACAACTGTCCCTAACTAACCTAAGCTACACTTACTAATCACATGTAACGAAACGTTCTAAACATCTATCCCCCACCCCCCTTATGAGACGGGACACATTGAGGACAACACATACTAACCTAAACACATACTATACTATCCTAAACAAATATATATTTTTTTGTATTTCTTTTTAATTTAGTTTCTTTTTTTGGTATTTTTTTTTTTTTATACACAAGAACCCCAACATGGCCAACACATGTAATAAGTCAAAAAAGAAACAAGCCGGACCCCCCACCCCACACCCACTAACACTAACTAAACTAACAGCCTATACTAACCTAACACTAAGCCCCCTAAGCCCACTAACTATAAGAACAAGGAAAGAGGAGGGAGGGGAGGGTATCTTGTCCATCAAATCAACTGTCTAGAGGTTGGCCCTCCGGAGGGTCCTCTTAATATCCTTGACCCGCCGTTTAATGTGCTGCACGTCCCGGCTCAGGTGGCTCACCTTGCGCAGCACTTTGTCCATCTTATGTTCAAGTCTATTGAAGGCTGCAGGGTCAACAGATGGAGCAGTGGCAGTCTGGGTACCGGTGGAGGAGGTCTGTGTGGGCTGTCCTGCACCGGTGGCAATGCTGGGGCCAGGAAGTCCAGCAGATGTTGGACCAACAGTGGCAGCTGTGGGTGGGGCCATCTGGTTCTGATTGGTGGTTGTGCTGGTGGTGGCTGTGGTGGGCAAAGTAGGCCCACCCTGTGGGAAGGCTCGCCATGCCCCGGAGGCCTGTTCATGGCGATATCGCCGGGCCATCCTCCGGAACCCCGACTCCACCAGCAGGATGTGCTGATATCGCATGGCCCGGCGCTGAAATTCACGGACCTGGTCATGTTAGCAGCTGTGAAGACAAATGCAGATATTCTACATTAGTAACTGCATTGTGTGAAATGGCACAGCAAGTTAATCAGACATAACATCTACTGTACTTGTAACAGCTCATATCACAATACAGAGCATTGAACGCCCCTGAGGGAGTATATGGCAGGCCAGACTACAAAGGTCACATCACACAAAGCACATCCATAACCTACAAGATGGGTAATAACTGGCTTTGACTTGCAATCTGAGTTCTGACAGTTATCATCTAAGAATCATGCCGCATATCCTCTGCCAAGTGCTGGGCTACAAATGTCAGTGTACGGAAAGCAAAACTAAAGCCACATGGTCTGCAAGTTGTAACTGGACTTGCCAGTATAGTACCAAGTGCCAAATCTGAGTGTGTATACTAGTATGCAACCAAACCGTCACTTATTCACATGTATGTGTAACATACTGGTAGCATCAGTACTATCTACCCCATTCACAAACCCATGGCCGAGTTTGAGGGTGGTCGGTGGATTCACAACTATAATTTGCCAACAACATGTACACCGAGGACTGTATAGGAAACTCCACACATGTTTGTCTCCACAGACACACCACAGGTAAGGTCTATCTACAATTAGGAGGCAGCAAACCCTATAGCACTCATAGGGTCAGACATGTCAGGAAATGCAGAACTTAGTACACAACATATACTTCCAGTGAGGCCTGACTTACATCACACACAGAGTTGCTAGAACACCCATGATCATGAATTGCATGCACACCTAGGTCATTACACTCAGGTTCCACAGACTTGATGCACTACATGTGGAAGTACATGCTGCTAGGAGGTTCTACCTACTGTTTCAAACTTACGTAGGTAAATAGGGAAGCAGATGTCTATTGGAAAGCTATTAGCTCTACCAATCTTAGAGAATGTGGGTCTGACAGGCTGAATAAATAGGGGCTGACTTCCATCGCGACTCTTGGTGATACAAGTGTCATACACATGACTATCTCCTGTACTCACAGTGGGGCCTACAGGGATGTCCTGCAATCCCTACATGATACCATTGGATATGCATTGGCAAATTCAAAACATGTGAGAACTGCATTCCTACTTATGGAACAAGAGAAAAGCTTGCCCAATGCATCACACCTTGCTATGCGTCCAACTCACACAAGTCCATAACCAGCAAACACAACACATAATAGACATATCAACACTTACTGGAGTGGTCGGGGTCCTCAAATGTCTCCACCTCTCCCACAGTGTAGGGTGCCGGTCCACCTGTAAGGTATGGAAGGAAGAAATGTGCTCAAAATCTGTGCACAGTGCAACAATTTCATAAACATTTACAATGTATAGGCTTAATAATGAAATGGCAGCCATTCAGACATGATGGTACTGGATCTGATCTATCACGGCCAACTTGTACATAGCATGGGTCTCCTGTGACAGTTACACACATATCTGCACACAAACATTGGCCCTAACTATCATGTGGTTGCAAACATGCCCCATAATTGGTGAGCACTAAAAAATATGGAGTGTAATTGTCTCATCATGTGCATCCAAGAGAGACATCCAAAGCCTGGTTACTTGAAGACTGCATTACCAGTCAAACATGCCTTGTGGCCATGACACATTTATTGTACATAGGCCCAATGTACAGAGGGAGGGGCAGGGACGTTTGTAAGCCATCCTGTTGTTACAGTATAGTCAATTGATGTGGCCCAGCTATGGTGATTTGCACCAACCATGGAGATGTGAGGCCATGTGCATACACTTGGACTGCCATCCATATTTGGATTGTGGCTCAACTAATTCCAACAAACATCTTAAGATGTTAGCTGAGGGCCCCTTACACCTTTTCACAATGTTTTCAAATCAAGAACTGACATGTATCCAAAAAGATGAATGAACACAATAATCCCACACATTCATAGTACTTCTGTGAACGCTTTCCTTCCACACTCACCAGACTCACATGAGACATATGTCTGAGCCACTTTGCTATTATCAATTTACGTGAAGGCAGCACTCATTTTCAGCATCATGTAGAGATTCTAAAGTCAGTCTAGCAATTGCGTCAACATAGTTGGCCTAAATGTTGGTACATCTGTACTTCTCTGTCAATAGTACCCTATATGGACATGATTGGCTCCTATTTTGTTAGCTGTTCTGACAAAAAGGCCGCACCAATTTCCTTCATGGAAAAATAACCTGTAAGTTTGCTGAGCACGTACTACCTGACAGCTAGCAATTGTGATCCTTGCCATAGTGCATCAATGATCCCCTTATATTTCCCCAGCATTACTCACAGTCAGCAAGTTAGCTGGCAGATATTGCACTAATCCCCTGATGTCACTACAGAGCATTTAATCGTGCACATTAACATAATTCAAACTCACCAACAGTGCCACCAATCATGATTCCCAGGTGGTCCAAGAGATCCTGCTCCCTGGTGATGAGGTTAGCCTACCGGTGCTTCAGCTGGTGTTCACTCCTCTGGCTGGCATACACTCGCTGCAGGTGATGCAGCACCTTTCCCCACCGGATTCTGCGCGCCTGTCGGATACCCCTGTATCACCCTGCCCCCTGCCTGGATAATGAGCGGCAAGAAATGCATCACCAGCCAGATGAAGACCCCCAACTCCTCTTCCCCCATCCTGCCAAGACGTGGCCTACCAGACATACCTATAAGTGATGATATGGAATAGGGGTAAAAGAAATAGAAAGGGGAAAAGGGGGAAAGTAGGGGTACAAAGACAGAAAAAAAGTAAACCTAAACACTAAAAGAGCCCAACTATCCCCAAACTAACACTACCCACAACAGACTCCCAAAAACAAGAAAAACACAAGATAAATGGACAAATGTAGACAAAATACAGTACTACAGTATACACAAACAATATTTATTTCACAAATGGACTTTACAGATAGCACGCAGGACAAAAACAACACAAAATCTCAGGACAACACTCTCTACACAACCACACAGTGTAGAAGGATCATAGACTGCAAAGTGAAAGTGAAAGTACACCCACTGTACATGATCTGTAAACAGGATATCCTATTACATCACTTCCTGTATGAAAAGTCCCGCCTTTTCCGCGCTATGCGTAATTTTTTGTTTACCAAAACTATATTTGCGTCATTTTTTTGACGCACAGACTTGAATATTAACCCGCATCCACATAATGATACATGGACTGTACAAATATCTGGATGCAGGGTAAATTTCACTCCTGTGCATCAAAAAAAATGAGGCAAATACAGTTTTGGTTGTCAAAAAATGACGCACACCGCTAGGGACGTCAAAATTACAGTGCATTAACTGGTTTGGGGCATTTTTACTTGTTCTTTGGTTGTTTTACATTTGGAACACATCAGAGATAGGCTAATTGAAGACAGTATGGTGTTGATGGTGTATGTTCACATGTGTGACATCATACTGCAGTGGAACATCATCCACTACACCCTTCACAGTATTTTTACAGTTGGCTGACGCAATAGATAGTCATAAGTGTGGCCTTCATATATGTGTTGCACAAATTGTGCATTTTTGGCATAAGGAGAGGATAGCAATGTGACACACATGTTTACAATACCTAAATGCCTTTGGCTCAAAGTGTGTGCTTTGACAACTAATGTGTTGGTTGACCAAGTGTGTGTGTATCACATGAAGCATAATTGTACATATGGTTGTATGAATGTGATGTCCATGTGTTCAATCCTTAGATGCAAGTCAAATTGAAAATGAGCGAGGGCATGTGTTAGTCATACATGTAACAACACCCGTAAAGTGTACTTCCAAGTTTTAGGGTCACATAGACACCACATGTGACATAGCATGCACCAGATGGATGGCAGACGCTTGTTCATGTCAATGGTCCACATTTTCTACATCCTATGTCCTAGAGTATTGGTAAGAGCTTCCTAGGCACTACTTGGAGAATCCCAGAGTGAGTCATATACATGCATTGAGGAAGTGGGTACCATGTTGTTTGCACAGACAGACAAGGGTGAATCTCATATGTATGATGACACCACAGTTGAGGCCAATGGAAGTGAGCCCCAACTATCAAGTGGCTGTGGTGGACCAGCATACAAGACAGCATGTGTCCACTTATTTCCAGTGATCAATTGCACATAGGTGTCTTGTTCATGCGTGTGGTCCAAGATGATCCTGTAGATTGTTTGGGGTGTAATTTGTCACAGTTCGGTCCAGGACTCATCATGAGTCAGTGGCAGCTATTCCTGTATCTACTGAGTATCCTTGGTTGATCAATGTGAGTAAAGTAGATGTGGACATGTGAACCAACATGTGGATGGTCCCACCCTGTCACTAAAGACGTGTAATGAGACAGTCAACAGGGCAACCTTGGTGTGCTGAGTGAGATAATGTCTCAGGTGTCATGTTCCGACAGATGTCATTGTAACATTTGTACACGGGTTGGCCTCTGCACTTCCCACTGCAGCTGGGAACATCATAGCCTCTGTGCTGATTATTCTCGCAGCTATTCACCACACACGGCACATCACTATGTTGTGCGCACTGTGATGCTGTGTGTGAACTGTCATGGTCCTGACATTTGTGTATTATTCAAGGACATTATCAGAGGTTGCTGGTTGTGCTGAAAGCCCCATTCCCAATCCCTGCCTACGGCCCTGGGACACTGTCACACTTTGTCATTCATGCATAAATGCAACCCAGACAAGGGATGGGCCATGAATTTTGCTTTTCCAAGAGGATGTAACTCAAATGGTACAGTTAAAAGGCAGGTGATGCTATACAATGTATTTGGGTATGCATGGAAGAAGCCCATGCCCAATGCCCCCTTAAGAATGAGAGGTTTGCTAACGCAAGTGTGGTACATATGTAGACACAGGGATACTTTAGTGTGACGCACAGACAGTTGCCACTCAGGCTGACAGAGTGCAAGGTGATTCAGGATAAAGTTACTTGACAAGTTACGTAATCAGTGGTCTGACTGAGACTGTTTTGAGGACAAACTAGACAGTTGACATGTCAAACTGTGTACGTCCTGTGTTTTTGAAGGTGACAAATTAACCCAAGGGCTGTGTTACACGGCTTAATTAGTATCAATGCTTGACGGTGTATTTGACATAATGGCAACTCCTATGCTGTTCCAGGCATCATCAGGGGCAGTGCATTTTGAAATGGGTGTTCTGCATGGAGGTGATCACAGGTGTGGGCTGCATCTGTTTCTCACCAGTCCTGTAGGTGAGACTTGCATTCTAAGGGCCAACAGACATTTTCACAAGGGGAAGCAATCTACATGTGCTAACAGGGCTTTGAAATTAGAAGATAGTGTATAAATTGACCTGACGTCCTTGCAGTCAGATGTTCTATGAAAATGGCATACCATAGGAAAGTTTGTACCACACTGGTTTGCTAATGTTGGTCTGTGTGTGTGTAGAGGGGGTAATATCAGGGTACACATCTTATTATTCCAGGGACCTCTTCCGACAGATGGGTTGTGACCAGGTGCATGGGTGTGTCAGGGGTTAGGAAATGGGCTGACATGTACATGGAATGTCATGTGCGCAATGCCTGTCATATGTGTGGCACTTGTTCTTTCTATGTTGTGCTTCTAGGGAACTCTAGTCAGATAGTCCTTGCAAATGTTGGATGCAGTTGGACTTACTGCTGTCAAGGGTCTGGTCAGGCATTCCTGTTACTGATGCCAACGCACATTGACTGCCTCATGTATGAGGCTTGTTTTCCCCTTATTGAGTGATGGTGTCATAGTTGTGTGCCATATGCTGCGTTGGACCTTGCTTTCAACATGTATGTGTGAAATAGTTGTGGTCCTCTGCTATTGGCCTTCAAAGGAGATATGTACATGATATATGTCATTAAGAGTGTGTGTGTATGTGACCATTGTATGTTGGGCATCACATTAGCTCTGGGATCTTCCGTGTCCTACTCAGTATCGCAGCAATGCTCCATGAGGCAACGCTCTTATTCTGATAAGTAGAGATGGAGGTGTGCAAAAAGGAATAGCCAGACCATTATATGGTGATTACAATAGGTGTGTATTTCAATTCGTTAACTAAAGTGGTGAAGGTGATCATATTCAGAAGAAATTATTTACAATCTGTTGCCGCCTGCGTATACCAGCGGCTGTGTTCTGTAGTTCCCCCTCCTGTTGCAGGCCAGCATCCTCCTCTTCCTCCTCTTCAGGCATGTGTGGCTCTGGTTCCAGGAGGGGAATGTTTCTTTTGATACAAATGTTGTGCAATATTGCACATGTGAGGATAATCCTACAGACCATCTCGGGGAAATATAGGAGGCTACTACCAGTGATGTCGAGGCAGCGGAACCTTGACTTGAGGATGCCGAAGGTCCGCTTGACAATGCTGCGTGTCCTGCTATGGGCGTCGTTGTATGCACGCTCTGCAGCAGTACTTGAGTTGCCAAATGGTGTCATAATCCATGGCTGGATGCCATACCCCTGATCAGCTGCAAGAGAAAATGAATGGGATCATGTTGATGTAGCTGGCACTATTGAAAAGACCTTTCATGGCAGTAGTTGTCTTGTGTTGTCTGTGACTCTTTTGTGTACTAATGTGGCAGCCTATGCTTGTAGGCTGTACCATCTGCATTGTGTTGTTTCCTTGGCTGAACGAGTGTTTGTCTGCTAACCGTTTGTCAGCAGTATGTTTTGGGATTTGCATTACAGTGTGTCATCCCTAACATTGTGACTTGTGATACAGGTGTCCGTGTGTCTTCACTGGGGGTGAGATGATAGTTCCATGCACAGTTAAAATTGAAAATGTTGTTAACACGTTCATATCAAAGTACCCTGGACATCCCATACCTTGAAACTTATGCAATGGATTAATGTAAAGGTCATTGGGACTCTTACAATTTGCAAGGTGACATTTAGGCAACCACACTCATTGACGTCTTAACATTAGGCTGTACAGTAATTTCCGATGTGTGACAGGTTCAATGGTGACTTAAGAAACATGGCTAGCAATGTCACGACCTCAGTGTGTTCCTGTTCACATGTTGCTGTTGTGGTGTATGTGTTGTGCGTCCTAGAGGGTTGCTATGCAGTGTGTATATAAGTAGGTTTTTGTACTTACTAACAAGTAGTCCATTGCCATACCGTCCATCCTGGAAGTGTTCATTGATGGTGCAGTGACGGAAGATGTATGAGTCATGGACACTCCCAGGATATTTTGCCACAATGTTGGTGATCAATCCCTGGTGATCGACTATGGCCTGCACGTTGATGGAATGTGTGTGCTTCCTGTTGCGGTAGAGGTGTTCAGTTGTAGCAGGTGGCACAAGGCGTACATGTGTGCAGTTGATTGCACCAAGGACGTGTGGGAAGCCACTGATGAGGTAGAACCCCTGTTTTGTTTCCTGCTGCTTCTGCAGTGTGTTAGGGAAGCAGATGTGGCGGGTGTCAGTCGAATTATGGCGTCCAATACTTGATGGTTGTGATATTCCGCCAAACAGGGCACCAGTTGTTTGGAAAGAGCCACTTGCCAGCATATGAAGTACGGCAAGCAGCTTTGTTTCTGTTGGGATGGTGCGGGTGTCACCAAAGTGGGGGCCAACTGCTGTTCAATATTGCGCAGCAGATGCTGAATGGCCTGCCAGTTCAACCGGTACCTCTGTATGATGTCGTGTTCCCTGAGGCCCTGAAGGGTGGTTCTTGGGTGGAATATCCTCTCCTGCCTTCTGCGCTGCCTTTGGGGTCCCTGCTGGTGTTGCTGTAGCTGCTGTTGTTGCTGCTGGGCTCTGCGTCTTCGTGCACGCTGGATTAGTATCACCTCCATGGCTCCCTGTTGCAGCTCTGCTGCTCTTCTGTTTGTTCTGTGTGTTCTGATTAAATATAGGTATTTTTTCCCCATTTTAACGCCTGCCCTGACCCAGGTGTTAATTTTTGAGGCAAATTGGACTGTGCGTCATTTTATGGCTCCGCCTCCCAGCCGTGCGTCATTTGTGCCCGAAAGCATAAATACGATGCACGGCCGTTTAAGCCATTTTTTGGACGGGAACGCCTACCTTGCATATAATTAACGCAAGGTGGGTTGCCGCATCCAAAAAATTCCGCACACAGCGGAATTTTGTCGCCCGCGGGCTCGGGCGTCAAAGTTTAAATACGGGGCAACGTTTGCGCTGATTGTGCGTCAAAAGTTTGACGCACAATCGGCGCAGACAGAGCATAAATATGCCCCTTAAATCTTAACAGATTTCACTACATAACTAGATCTTTCAGAAGGGAAAACTTCACCTTTCAGCTTTTCGAGCCCTGGTAGATTGCAATCACATAACAAAGAGGGGAAGAAAGGAAAGAGCCAACCTCAATTCTCACAAAGTCATTCATTCAATGAAACCAAAACCTCCTGAATCCTGTACCATAGGAAAAACTCCAGTTTTTTGCTCTTTAAAAAAAAATAATAAAACCAGAGTTTTTCCTATGATACAGAGTTCAGAGGTTTTAGCTCATTTGGTTAGTGAGATTGCAATATTAGTCATCTTTTGCCAATGAGGTAAGCACAGTCTGTGAGCTGTATGTGCCTGGCTAATATTTCTGCTTGGTTTCTGCCCCGTCTCCGTTTCTGCAACTGGTTTCTCCCATTGTCTCCACTGCTGTTGTCTCTGTTGATTTTCCCCCATCTCTTCTGCTCTTTGACCAGTCATTAAGCCACTGTTGTTTCTTCTGCTCTTTCTGTGCCCGGTTTTCTCCCATAGTGACTCCTCCCATCCCCCTCCCCCTCTTACTTGCGGCCGGCCGCTATGTGGTAATAGGACCGACTCCACAGACCTCTAGCATAGCTCCCCTGCTCACTTTCAACTATTACTGCTGCTGCCTTTCACTCTCTAAGCCTGACTGCCTCGCTGTGTTTGAGGCCCTCCTCCACCCGCAGGCTCCTGCCTACGCCTCATCCCTGGTGGCCTAGTGGTTGCCTGCTGTCTCTCTCTCTCTACTGCCTTCTGTCTTTTTTGCTCTGTTGCCTTTCTTTCTGTTTTTTAGCTCCTTTTGCCTTTTTTGTTCCTTTTTTCCTCCGTTCCCTGTGCCTCACCTGCCACTAATGCCTCTTCGGCCCACCCCCTCCCAGTGCGTGGTTCCCTCCCTCCCGCCTCCAAGCTTAGTGACCCCTCCCATGACCCTCCCCTTCTAAATGGAGGCTGCTGTGTGGCCGTGCTGCTGGGACACCAAAGGCAAGCCCATCTGCACCCATCCAGGCCTAGACCATGCCCTGCACAATGGATCTGGCTCCCACTTCATCCACCATTATGACTCCAGGACCCTACATGCCCTCAACACTGGAGGTTCAACTGCCTGCCAATGTGTCTCCCCCATGGGCACCCAAGTCCCATTATCCTCCCCAACTGCATCTTCACCTATCCTCGCACCCTAAAAACCCCCTCCGCTGGACCTCCCTGACACCTAAGATGTATACTACTCAAAACTCGCTCTCTCGTCAAGCACGCAATAAAAGTTTGGGACATCCTCGACTTCATCGCCCCCAACATCGCTTTCTTCAAGGAGACCTGGATCATCACCTCCAGACTTTGTCAACCGACCTAGAGGAGGTGTCGCCATCATCAACAAAACAACAAAAAAATCACTGCCTCTCATAACCAGCCTCTATATTCAGACCCTTGTCACCAAACACCTTTACTTTCAGATCCAGACTAATCCTAACACCGCCATCTGTAGAACGTTCATCTACAGATCTCCCAGCGAAGCACTGGCCAACTTCATTGCTCCCATTCCCTCACCTCAACAGACTACATACTCCTTGGCAACCTCAACTTTCACCTAGACAACCACAGCAACCTGAACACCTCTATCCTCATGGAGAACCGCACCACGCTCAGACTCAAGTATATGGTCAACCTCCCCATGCACACAGCAGGACACATCCTCAACACTATCTTCGCTGCCTGAAACCACATCTCCTTCTCACACACCTCCGAACTCCATTGGAATGACCACCACTGCATCCACTTCTCCTTCACCAAGAAAGTCTTACAACACCAAACCCACTGCCCCATGCAGGCACCGTACCAAGGTCACCAAAACTCAGCTCACCACCGTGCTCTGCCACTCCCCACCACCAAAGGCCTCGGCCCACAGCCTCCACCAGTGGATCATCGACTGCACCAACACCCTAGCTCCCCTAAGGAAACCATCACCACAGGAAACCCAGCTGGTTCTCCCGCAGCTTCCAAGAGTCCAAGAGCACATGCGAACGACTCGAAAGAAAGTGAAGAAGTAAGAGCGCAATAGACCACAAAGCCTTCAAAGACGCCGTCTCATCACTCCACTGGCTCAGTAGATCCACTAGGAAATCAGCCTTTCATGAGAGACTCAACATCAATGTGCACAACAGCAGGGAACTATTCACCATAGTCAAGGAATTCACAAAATCGACAATGGCACCATAGACATCCCACCCTCCCAAGACCTTTGGGACAACCTCGCCACCTTCTTTAAGCGGAAAATTCAGGGCATCTCTGAAGGATTCGCAAGCAAAGGACTCCCCCTGCAGACCAGCACCACCACAGATGCTTATTGCCAACCGATCATGGAGAACGGGACCCTCCTCATGCAAGAAGACACCCTCAAGCTCATGAATACCACCCTATCCTCAGATCCATGCCCCACCACATCTTTAATCAAGCCAAGGCCATCATTGCCCTGTGATATGATGCACCATCAAATATTCCATCAAAAATGCCACCTTCCCGGATGCCTGGAAACACGTAGAGTTAAATACTCCTAAAGAAACTTTCTGCTGACCCAACTGAGCTGAAAAACTACAGAACTATCTCACTGCTCCCTTTTCCAGCCAAGGTAATTGAAAGCCAACCACATCCTCAACCCCTCCCATCTGGATTCAGGAGAACCACAGCAGTAAAACAGCACTCTTGGCAGCCACAGATGACATTTGGACCCTACTGGACCATGGCGAGACATCTGCCCTCATCCTCAATGACCTATCTGCTACCTTCGACAACGTCTTCCACACCACCCTGTGTACCAGACTACATGACGCTGGCATCTGCGGCACAGCCCTGAAGTGGATCCGCTTCTTTCATCACCAGCCCAAACCAGAGAGTCAGGCTCCCACCTCTCAAAGCAGATGGAAACCAGATGTGGAGTTCCCCAGGGCTCCTCCCTGAGCCCCACCCTCTTCAACATCTACCTGACCCCCCTCTCTGAGATCGTCAGATGTCACAGGCTCAAAATTGTCTCATACACTGACGACACACAGCTCATTCTCTCCCTCAAAGACACACTTGACTACGGCAACACACTCTATCCTGGAATCAAGAAGAAACTCCAAGCAAGACCCCAGAGAATGCAGAATACTACAGTCATTTTGATCCTGGACATCCCCCGTCACAGCCACATCTCCACCCACCTGAGAGACCTACACTGGCTCCCCATCAACAAACGCATTACCTTTAAACTCCTGACCCAAGCATACAAGCCCCTCCACAGCATCGGACCTGCCTACCTCAACCACTGCCCTTTGTTCTGCACCCCCTCCAGGCAACTCCACTCTGCACAACTGGCCCTTGTTATCATCCCCAGGATCTGGAAGAGCACGGCTGGAGAAAAATCCTTCTCCTACCTCACCACACAGACCTGGAACATGATGCCACTCAACCTCAGGCAGTCCTCATCGCTGGCTCAGTTCAGTAAGGAACTCAAGACCTGGCTCTTTGACTGACCTGCGTCTCCCAGCTAGTGCCTTCAGACCTCATGGGTGATAATTCACACTTTATAAATGTTGATTGATTGACTTTTTTTGTTGCTGCTGTTACTTTGCATGTGTATTATTTCTCCTTACTGTCGATATTGTGCTTCTGTTTTTCTCAGGCTGTGCCTGATGTTGTTGTATTTTTGGCCTCTGTTCTGCAAGCCAGCCCACTTTGCTGCTGTCTGATCCTCCTGCCTCCCTCTTCCCGCCTCCCAACACCCCTTCCCCTTTCAAGAACCTACCTAATTGAGGCTGTAGCGTGGGTGCGCGCAGTGGGCAACCTGCTGGCATGCCAAAGGCAAGCCCATTTGAGCACATCCATGCCTGTGCCGCCCCCAGTGGCAGGAACCCCGGTTCTTCCACCCAATGTAGGTACACCTCCACAGACCTCCGAGCCCTGGGTCTGGGGTGCATCGACAAAAACAACTGCTGCTGCACATCTCCACACAGCACTAGAGGACCATTTTCCTGTCAGCACTGCCACTTCACCTGCTACATCAAAGCAACCAACACTGCCTGAGACACCGCAAACATGCCTATGTCCACCACGCCAATCAAGACTGCAACAGCACTACTCCAGTGGATTCTACTCAATGCACAATCGCACTGCAAACATGCTACGGAGATTTGGGACACAATCTCATCCCTTACTCTGGTTGTCATCTTCCTCACAGAAACCTGGCTAAATCCTGTCTCTGCAACAGACATTGCCATCGCCACCTCTGAATGCTACAAAATAACACACCAGATCCCAACCAACAAACACAGAGGTGGTATTGCCATCATATACAAATCTGCTGCACAACCTCCTCAGATAGCTCAGACCCCGATTATGGAGCACTTCCAACTTCCAACACCACACAGACTGAAAAAGCAACATGAGAGTGACCCTCGCTTACAGACCACAAGGACCACACCCCAGCTTCTGCAGCACCTTCCCTGACCTCATCGCCCCGATCAGCATTGACTCCGAGCACTCTATCATCCTAGGGGATCTTAACTTCCACCTCAATTACCCCAGCGACACCAATACATCCAACCTCCTGGAAAACATAAGTAACACCAGCCTCAAGCAACTTGTACCCAACCCTACTCACATCACAGGCCACATGCTCAAACCCATTTTCGTGTCCATTTTAATGTCCAGTGACAGAGTCAAGTACAACCATGTCTCACAGCTCACCTGGGCTGACCACTACACATTCACATTCACCATCTTAGGACATACCAACACTGGCATCATGCACCCACTCTCCACTCACAGAAAGTGGAACAAGATACCAGAAGACCAGTGGAACAACTTTTTCAACTTGTACCACCCAGACCCAAAATCTAACCCAAAGCAGGCTATGAGGAACTTCTCCGGGTGAATCACTAAACGTGCCAATACAATCCCCCCCACTAAGCTAGCCGGATCCAAAGGACCTGCCAGAAGAGCCAGCTAATTCACAGCAGAACTGAAATCCACTGAATGCAACTGCTGGCAACTAGAAAGGAAGTGGCGCAGTAGCAAAGTGACAGAAAACCATACCACCTTCAAGCCCGCACTCAACCAGTACCACCGCCCCCTGAAAGAAACAAAGAAGAAGGCCCTAGCAGACAGAATAGAAGTCAGCACAAACTGCAGCAAGGAGGTCTTCTACATTGTGAATGAGTTCTCCAACCCTGCAGCCATTGGGAACAACATCACCCCCTTCCAAGAACTGTGTGACACCCTGGCTTCTTCCACAACAAGATTTCAGCTATCTGCAAAAATGTAAATTCCCAGCCCACTGCCACCAACAGTATCAGCCTACTCAACCCCATAAACACAAACCAAACATCTGATCACCCATTGGGATCCTCTCACAACTCAAGCCACAATCTACATCCTGAACTCCGTGCACTCTCAAGCACCTGTCATAGGACTCTTGTTATTGGAACGAGACTGCTGGATTAGGGTGGCAGCACCACAGCTTTTGGATGACTGAGTCAATCCAACACCATTGTGGCAGCTGTGAATCCAGTCCTTTAGTCTAAATAGCAGCACCTAACTTAAAAATAGAAAGCAAAGGTGATTTGTGGCAGCCTGACACATGACACTCAGTGACCTTTTATGGAACTCATGCTTGACAAACCTCACCCCTTTCTCTCATTAGCAGAAGGTCATATACACACAGATAGACCAAAGAAAAGATTCAGGATGGTTTTCAATTCATTTATTGAAAAGACTGCATTCTACAATAAAATATATGAGCTGCAATTATTAGGAAAATGAGACATAGCAGGATTAGGATTGTTACGGACAGTGAGAAGGAAATAAACAACCCCAGCACATTGGAGTAATATGTACATAGGAATCCTACTTAACCCCTAACTCCTAAGCGAGAGCATAGTGGTGATAGCCCAATCTGACAATACTAAGTCCATGAAAGGAGCACCCACCTCCAATACCTGAAAACAGGGGTCTGCCTGCTGTCTCCTTGGCTGGTTATAGAGATAGATCTGAGATCAGCAGTGAAATGGCACAGAGCGTGGATGGATATCCTGGCCGGAATGACCTCTCTCTTTTCCCTTGGCCAGGACAATGTTTTTATAAGAAATATAGTTCTGTTCTGTGAAATAGGGCATGAGACTAAGGGTGTCATTACGATCTCGGCTGGGAAACCTGGCTAAATCATTGCTGACGGTCAACAGAAGACCGCCAGAGCACAGAACCCCCTGCTGGCCACAAATTATACATCCAGATGGGCCGGCGGGCGGAAACAGCGTTTCCGCCTGCCGGCCCAGCTGGATGCAGGGCCTGAACATTGATGCTGGCTCCAAATGGAGCCGGCGACAATGTAGTAGTGCGGTGGGTGCATCAGCACCTGTTGAGCATTTCACCACCCGTAAATCGGGCAGTGAAATGCACAACCGGGCTGTGCATGGGGGCCCCTGCACTGCCCATGCCAAGTGCATGGGCAGTGCAGGGGCCCCAAGGGGGGCCCGAGTCACTCATTCTGCCATCCTTTCCCTGGCAGTGTAAACCCCCAGGGAAAGGCTGGTGGAACCTGACTCATTATCCGGTGGGCAGCACTGCTTGCAGCACTGCCCAGTCAGATCAGAAACACTGCCACCACCAGGCTGCCTGGTGGCGGAAGCCGGGAGGTGGCAGCATTTCAAACGTGGTGGTTCTGCCACGTACATTATCATGCCGAGAATTACTGCCATCGCCTGCATGGCGGCCCAGACCGCCATGTTCATAATGACCGCCTAAGTGTGGGACTGTTTACATACTCTTGTGGTGACAATACTAACTGGATTATCATGTACTGTTCTTGTCAGCCTTGGAAAGAGGTACATGGTGAAATATCATGAACAGAAATAATAACAACGCTTTGGCAGAATCAGAGATGATTAGAAAAAATAAAACATTCCAGCTGAAAAGCAGGTTAACTGAAATGAATAAATGAAATTAGAGAACATATGAAGGCAAAAGGGCACAGGCCACAGGCCTAGGCTAAGCTAAAATATGTGTGCCCAAGCAAGGTGCAAAATGAACCCACAACAGACCCAAAGTCCCCTGTGCCCCCTATGTCTTCAACCTCAGCAGCAAGGTGACTAGGGCGAGCTCAAAAAAGTCCTGAACATCTCCATCACCTGGCCTCCTTCCCTGAGGACTAGAAACACTCCAAAGTGAGGTCCCTCCTGAAGAAAGCATCAGCCGACCCAGCTGAACCCAATATGATCATCTGCAGCATCCCCAAGGATCATCCCTTAGTCCTATCCTCTTTAACACATACATGAGCCCTCTAGCCATAACCGTCAGATCGCATGGTCTAAACATCTCTTACGCTGACAATACCCAGCTCATGCTCTCACTGTCAGAAGACCCCTCTACCAACATCTAGAGGTGAATGATGAACATTGCAGACTGGATGAGATACAACTGTCTCAAGCACAACACAGACAAGATGGAAGCACTCCTCTTTGGGAACAACATCTTCCCACGGAATGATGCACAGTGGCCAGCTAAACTCGTCCCATACCCCACCTTGACAGACCACGCCTGCAACCTCAGCATCATCTTGGACTGCAAGCTATCTATGAAGAAACAGATAAAGGAAGTCTCTACTGTCTGCTTCCACACCCTATGCATACTCCGCAAGATCATCAAAGGCTCACAGTCAACAATAGGAAGACTATCAGGCAGGCCTTCATCAGCAGCAGGCTGTACTATGGGAACACACTGTATGAAGGAATCACTACACGCCTCCTGAAGGGACTATAGACAATACAAAATTCAGCTGCCAGACTCATCCTCAACCTCACCAGATAAACACACATTACACCCCACCTCAAGAAGTTACACTGGTTCCTGATCCAGAAGAAAGAACTGTTCAAAATGTTGACCCATGCATACAAAGCCCTGCACAACAAAGGACCATCACATATCAACTAATACGTGACCTTCCACCAACCAACAAGACCCCTATGATCTGCCTTCCTCTTCCTCACAGACACCCACTGAAGCAGCAGAGGTAACAGCAGAGGATGCTCCTTCTCACACCCGGTGGCTGAAGCTTCGAACAACCTTCCCCTTCACTTCAGGATCGCCTCATCACTCCAGCATTTCAGGAAAGGACTCAAGACCTGACTGTTCAGATCATGAGGGTTTTTCATGGGATTTGCAGTGGAAAAGAGTATCCTGTCAGCCCAATGAAGCTTAAGATTGTACCACCTCTCTGGGATTTCCAGTAAGGGAAGCACATCCTGTTGTGCTCACGTCCTCGCATGTCAAACGAGAGAACCACTTCCTTCTTCAAACAGATTGTGCTACCTACATGGCATTTCATATTAGGAAAGGACATCCTGTCAGCTGTGCACACTTCAATAGACCTCACCACCTAGCTGCCATTTCAAGTGAGGGAAGTGCATCCTGTTACCGGTGAACACCTCTCCCACGGATAGACTAAGCTACCTGCTGGCACTTCAGGTGAGAGAAGTGCATCCTGTCAGTGCTATAATTACTGACAGGCTGCACTACCTGTCTGGCATTTCAGGGAGGGAAGCCCATACTGCCAGCTTTTCATGCATTTGCATCAGTGGCATGACATATAATATTGACAACCCCCTGCAGAATGTGAAGAGGGTCTCTTTAGTCTCCCATATCTTACAGATATTCATTGGTCTTGGGCAAGGATTGAGGGGCCTCTGAAAGGTTGGGGGTCCCCATGGTCCACAGGGACTTGAGGGTCCTGTGTTAAACCCATGTCTAGCATACTACATTTCTGACCAAGGATGGCAAGCTAGAGAAACGGATCCTGTCCCTGGTTCATACACTAATAGACTAAGCTGCATTGCCTGGAATTTTAGGTGATGGAAGAGAGTACTGCCACAGCTTCAGGCCACAACAGGCAGCTCTATCTCCCTGGAATTTCAAGCAAGGGAAACCCATTCTATCATTCCTTCATACCACAACTGACTGCAATACCTGCCTGGCATATTAATCAAGGGAAGAATGGCCTATCAGCTGCTCATGTCTTACAGACTGTGCTCTCTGCCTAGCATGTCAAGTGAGGTTAGTGCAGTCTGTCAAATGTTCACCCACTGTGTTAGAAATGGGGTCTTTGGTTGGACACTCACTCTAGTCAGGGTACAGGAGAATCACCCTCAGCTAACCCCCATTCACCCCCCGGTAGATTGGCATGAGCAGGCAGGCTTAACTTCAGAGTCTAGGTGTAAAGTATTTGTACCAACACACACAGTAACTAAGTGAAAACACTACAAAATGACACAACACAGGTTTAGAAAAATAGGAAATATTTATCTAATCAAATCAAAACCAAAAACGACAAAAATCCAACATACACAAGTCAACTTATTAATTTTCAAAGCAAAAGAGTCTTAAATCCTTTTGTAAACAGATAAAACACTGTTAGCATTGAAAAGTACCTGGGTAGCGTAAAAATAACACGCGCGGGTGAGTGTGTGTCAAGAAAGGTAAGCAGTGCATTGATTTCTCACCCACAAGTGAGACAGTGGATTGTTTCTCCTTCTCCGGTCGGGTCGGCGTGCATTGTTTTTCCTCTCCGCAGGAGAGCGATGTGTTGATCCGGGCAGCACTTGCATCATTTTTCCGCACCCAGCAAGGTTTGCATTAAAAATCCTGCTGCATAGCATTAGAAAAACCACGCTGTGTGGGTTGCGATGTTACCAGCCTCCGTTAGCGATGTGGCATGTCGTTTCTCCAGCCATGTGCATCGATCTTCCAGCTGCGCTGCGTCTCAGAGGTTGCTTTGGGAATTTCCCCTCACAGTGGTCTCTGCATGGATTTTCAATCTTGGTCTGGCAGCTTCACCTCTCAAAGGCCCCAGGAACTGAAAAGGGTACCACTTGGCAGGGCAGGAGTCTCAGCAGAGAGTCCAGGTGCTGGCAGGGGAAGTCTTTGATGTCCCTGAGACTTCAACAACAGGAGGCATGCTCAGGACAAGCCCTTGGAGATTTTTTCACAAGCAGGAATGAACAACAAAGTCCAGTCTTCGTCCCCTTTCACCAGGCAGAAGCAGCACCTGCAGGATAGCTCCACAAAGCAAAATCACAGGCAGGGCAGCACTTCTCCTCAGCTCTTCAGCTCTTTTCCAGGCAGAAGTTCCTCTTGATTTTCAGAAGTGATCTGAAGTCTGTGGTTTTGGGTGCCCTTCTTATACCCATTTTGGCCTTTGAAGGAGGCTTACTTCAAAAGAAAAGTCTCTTTTGTTTGTGAAATCCTGCCTTGCCCAGGCCAGGCCCCAGACACAAACCGGGGGTTGGAGACTGCATTGTGTGAGGGCAGGAACGGCCCTTTCAGGTGTAAGTGACCACTCCTCCCCTCCCTCCTAGCACAGATTAATCATCCGGATATGCAGGCTGCACCCCAGCTCTCTTTGTGTCACTGTCTAGAGAGAGGTGCTAACAGCCCAACTGTCAAACTGACCCAGACAGTGAATCCACAAACAGGCAGAGTCACAGAATGGTTTAAGCAAGAAAATGCTCACTTTCTAAAAGTGGCATTTTCAAATGCACAATCTCAAAATCAACTTTACTAAAAGATGTATTTTTAAATTGTGAGCTCAGAGACCCCAAACGCCACATGTCTATCCACTCCCAAAGGGAATCTACGCTTTAATCATATTTAAAGGCAGCCCCCACATTAACCTATGAGAGGTGTAGGCCTTGCAAAAGTGAAAAATGAATTTGGCAGTATTTCACTGTTAGGACATAGAAAACACATTAGTACATGTCCTACCTGAAACATACACTGCACCCTGCCCATGGGGCTACCTAGGGCCTACCTTAGGGGTGTCTTACATGTAGGAAAAGGGAAGGTTTAGGCCTGGCAAGTGGGTACACTTGCCAAGTCGAATTGGCAGTTTAAAACTGCACACACAGACACTGCAGTGGCAGGTCTGAGCCATGTTTACAGAGCTACTATCGTGGGGGGCACAACCAGTGCTACAGGCCCACTAGTATCATTTGATTTACAGGCCCTGGGCACCTCTAGTGCACTGTACTAGGGACTTACCAGTAAAGTAATTATGCCAATCATGGATAAACAAATTACATACACATTTTTTATAGGAGCACTTGCACTTTAGCACTGGATAGCAGTGGTAAAGTGCCCAGAGTACCAAAAACCGCAAACACAGAGTCCATCACACATCAACAACCTGGGAAACAGAGGCAAAAAGTTAGGGGAGACCACGCCAAGGATGGCAAGTGTAACACACTGACAGACTGCATATATGGTATTTCCAGCTGGGGAAATAAAGCCTGTCTGAGATTCATGCCCCAACAGGCTACCTGCCTGGCATTTCAAGGGGGGGAAGTGTACTTAGTTAGTGGTTCAAGTCCTCACACAGATTTTGTGAATGACCACAATCATGTATTGGTTCCTCATTTTTCAAGGAAACAAAACCCTGATCTGGTCAATACCAGCCTCCACCATTTCCTGTCACATGTTAATAGACAATATAGTAATATTAGTTAGGGGAAAATAAATCTGCATTTTCAAATCCTTCTATTTCAATGCCTTGCAGGTGTGATGAAATGCATTTTGAACCTGGCTTTGATATTTAGCTTGTATATATCTTTTAAGTAGTTGTACAGTTAAAGTTACCATTTATAATATATATATTTTTTTCCATCATAATGAACTTCGCTATACTGCACATAAATGATAAAAATAATAATTAGAAAATGAATGTATTTCATGATATATGTTATTTATTATGTATAGTTAGTATATTGTATAGATATTGTTATTGTCTATTTTTAATATAGATGAAATAGAAATGCCATAACAAGCAAAGTTACTAAACTAAACCATTAATTATAATGTTATTAGAATGTGAATATAGGAAAACCAGCAGAAGAATTTGATTAACATAATCTGTTGCACAGAATGCAAAATTTCCTAACAATTGAGAGGACATGCAGGCACTGATACTAATTAGCCCTGTAATCTATTGGAAACTTCAATCATGTGTTTTTAATTTTGAATTCAATAAGAGGAATGAAGTCCCCGCGCTCCACTGAGCCCAAGAGGTGAGGTCTTTGGGGTAAGTTTGATTAAAAAGGAACTGCAAAACAACATGAGATCTTTAATGATGAGGGTTTTGTTACTTTAAAAAAAAAAAAATTAAAATCTTTCAGTAATTGAATTTGCATGTTATTATATTTAATATACTTACAGAACAATGCACAAAGCATGTCCAATAAAATTGTCCCTACTCTAAGTTAGATATAGAACATCAGCTGAATCCATAAAGAGCTTGAGAGGTGAAAGCAGAAGCTGTAATTGAACTTTTCCATTAAGACAAACTCAAGAAACTCAGTAGAGTAACCACATACTTTTAAAGCCGTGGTACTCATAGTACTGCCTGCGGGCTGCCAGTGGCCCGGCAGACCTTCCTTGGCGGCCCGCTGACCTTTTTTCCTAAACGTAGACTCTATGAGTCTACGACTACGTCCCGTTGGTAAACACGAAAGAGGGCTGCTGGAGCATGCGCAATAGCAGCTTTGCTGCGCATGCCTCCCATTCCAGAGTCCCTCTTCTGTGCTTCCTGCCCTGGAGCTGGAGCCGGGGTGACGTCACACACTTGCTGTAGTGGAACGCAAAGACCCTTAATGGGCTGCTGCAATTGAATGTGAAAACACAAAATACTGAGGCAGCGTAATCCTGAAGCCTTTTTGGGCCTCTACCATTCCATATAAAGCCACTCTCTGTCCCCTTCAGCTCACTCTTGCAGCTTCCTGCTTTCTCCCTTTGTGATGCGTTTTCGTTTTTCTCTTCCTCCATCTTTCCCATATGTTTCTTTTGCTCTCAATAAATGCTAGTGGTAGAAAAATAAGTGGCGCCTCAAAAATAAGTGCAGGTGCTTCCCACTGGAAACAACAAGCACAAATTAAGCACTGATTGTAAATCTAGTCTGCCTAATTTGTATTTATATGCATTCTTAGAAACTGAAGCCTAACAGTAGTAATGGTGGTTGAAGTGCACAGCAACTGCCGGGGTTCTAATGGGTTAAGCTGCCAGTTTCATGCATCAGGTTGCGCGGCAATCAGCGTGACTTCTGTGTGTGTAATTATGTTTGAGTGTCCGTGCCCCTGATGTGCTTATATGTGTGCCTTTGTGTATGTGGAGTGGGAAGAGCTATGTATACCTGTTCTTCTGTTTCTGTGGGATTCTCGAGCACTGCATCTTTCCAACGATATTTATGTATAATATTTTCCACCTGAAGTCCCATGAAAGCTGTAGAGATCAGCACTTTTGATGGTAAGCCCAGCAGACTGCACTCAAAATGTACATTTGATTAGAGCACGAATCAATAGTGGCGGCATATATCAAAGGTCCCAAGCCAGTGTTGAGTTGAATGTGTAATGCACAGAATGTTTGTTTGCTTGCTCGCCTTTTTGTGTGAATAATGTGTGCATGTGTGTGCATCCGCATATGTATTTGTGGTTCTTTTGGGTATGTGCCTAAGTGTGTATAGTGTGTCTGTGTGTCTTTGTGTTAGGCGTGTGTGTGTATGCAAGAGGCTTGTGGAATGTGTTTGTGTGGCATGTGTAGGAGCCTGTGTGTGTATGTTATGTATGCGAGTTTGGCATATGTGTTTGCTTGTATTGTGTGTGTGTGTGTGTTTCTTTATGTTTCTGGGCTGTTAGGGGATTGATGGTGTGAGAGTGTGTAAGGGTTAGGTATAGGGAAGCTCTGACAGTATGGTCAGTACGGTGAACATCAGTGTGAGTATAAGCAGCATGGAAGCCAGGTTCCCAAACTTATTGGTGGGGCCAAGTTTATATGAGTGGAGGTTGGTGCTTTGAGAGTAGTGAGGCATAATAATTGTTAAACAAGGGGGGAAGCCCAGATAGCGGGTATATTTTCGCCAGATGCATCCTGCGACCCTCATCATGGGTATTATGGAATTTGGTTTAGGGGCACTGGTGGGTTGGTATATACAATTCTGGACAGTATCCGTACATCAATGTCCGCTAGTTAAGAGGTTTTCTCTGGAAAGGGGGAAAACTGTTCAGACCCTGTAATATGGGGTCTTTTTCCAGGCAGTTTTCACTAATTCTAGGGAAACACTACTGACTTTTTCTAAATAGTCTGAACAGGCAAAAAGCACTAGCAGGAAGGTTGGTAGGGTGGTGGTTGGTTTTGCTTGGCAGGCTTGTGCCTGTCTGGGGGTAGTATTGTCTACAGGCGTTGGTGGGGGCCGGACGTTTGTAAGTAAAATAGTTCAGTGATTAAAATACCAGACCCAACCCTGTCCTACAGAACCCTAGCCAACACTGGCTCCGCCTCAGGAATGGGTATACATTTGCGGCTTAGGAAAGTTTTAGCCAGATCTCCTAAGGTGTATCACAGAGCAGCGTCTTCTGGAGCCATGCTTTGTACGCGGATTCAACTTCGGAGCTATGCCTCTGGAAATAAGCTGGTGAGGGCATGGTGGCAGTGTTAAATATCTCAGAAGGAGACCAAGTAGTTGGTCCTTCTACCCTCTGAGCTGGAGGGCGGTCGGCGGTAATTTGGAGAAAGGTACTGCCAACAGGCTGGCTGTCCTTTTCCTAAATTATGACATTGGCGGTTTGGCTCAAGCCAAACTCCAAATGTACCACTCCGTCCACCAGGGCGGTAACGGCCGCTGTGCTGGAGACTTCGGTCTCCAGCCAGGCAGCCGTCACAATCTTACCCTCTGGATTATGACCCCACCTACTGCCATGGTTTCAGTGGCAAGCATACGCCACAAAAACCATGGCAGTAGGCACAATCAGTGCCATGGAATTCCTTCCCTGACACTAATAGGGGTCTCCCCCGTCCCCTCCCCAGAGTCCTCCTCCTGCCCCCGCACATTTACACACCCACACGCGCACACATACACACTCATACACACACGCATACCCACATCCACCCACGCATGCACACATACATACCCACACACCACAACACACACCAACATACATTGTTGCACACACGCATTCACAACCCACAACATACATGTACACTCACATTCAGTCAGTCATGCACTCATTCAATGCGACTCACACCCGCATGCACGCATACAAAAACAGACACACACCACCTCCACACACACACACACACAACACCCCCAAACCCCTTTTCTGTCAGAGAACCTGAATTACCTGCTTGCAGAGGGTCCTCCGGCAGGAGACGGGACTCGGTGCTGCTGCCAGCAGCAGCGTCCGCCAGCAAAACACTGCCAGGCCGTATCATTTGCTGGCGTGGCGCTGCTGCTGACAGCAGCACCACCTTACTGCCTTCTGCCGCCATGACCGTAGATGGTATTCCGCCAGACTTCTGGCGGAATTCCATCTACGGTCATATGAGGGTAGGTGGCTGGTAGCCACGACGATGGTATGTTGGCTGCCATCACGATGGCGGTAGGCGATCAATACCGCCAATGTTGTAATGAGGGCCATGATCTCGAATGGCACTACAAAACTCGACATGCAGGATATACTGAGAACTACCCATTTCACTCAAAACTGCGTTCAGCAAAAGTGGCTTTGTTAAAGCAATTGCTTCTTTCCCAGCAGAAGCTCTGCCTTTGCCAAATTAAGGAATCTGAGGCTGTTACAGAAGCATCGTTCAAAATATTCTACTTGCTTACCAAACATAAGAAGCCATTCACAGAGGCAGAGCCGGTGAAGAAATGTTTCCTTTCAGCAGCTGAAATTTTGTTTGAAAACTATAGCAACAAAGCCAGCATTGTAAAAGAAATCAATGCATTACAGCTATCGGATTCCACTTGTGCATGCAGAATAGAGGCAATGGGTGAAAATATCCAGGTACAGTTGATCAAAGCAGCCAGAGAGTCACCGTTCTTCAGCATTGCCATGGATGAGTCCATAGATATAGGCAATGTGGCCCAGTTGTTAGTTTGGGTGAGGAATTTGGACTAATCGTTTCACCCAAAAGCGGACCTCCTGTGCTATCTACCACTGCAAAGGCACACAAGAAGAGAAGATATACTGGACAGCATCTGCAACTACTTTGAAACATATCATATACCCCTGGACACTCTTGTCAGTGTCAGATCAGATGGGGCTCCTACCATGGTAGGCAGTGACAGAGGCTTTGTATCTCTGCTTTAAAAAAAGCTTACCGGACCGACTGCAATAGACTACCTCTGCATTATTCATCAGGAAGTTTTGTGTCCAAAATAAAAGAATGGAGACCTCAATAACGTCCTAAAACATGCTGTGAAAATTGTTGATTTTATTCATGCCAAAGCCCTTCACCATGGATTTTTCAAAGCTATGCTGAAGGATTCTGAAGCTGAATATACAGACCTCATGATGCACACTGAAGTGTGATGACTAAGCAAAGGGAAAGTTCAGGAGCGGTTCATTGTTTGCCTTCTGAAATTGAACACTTTGTAAACAGTAGAAGTCAATCATTCCCAGTACTAAAGGATGTGAAATTGCTTTTATTGCTCCATTTTCTTTCAGATCTATTTGCACACTTCAATGCTCTCAATTTGATGCTGCAAGGAAAACAATAGCTTCTGTGGTCCGGGATGACTGGTATTTACTCATTTGAAAGTAAGCTTGTGCTATTTAAAGAACAACTGGATGTTGCTGACTTCACCCACTTCCCAATACTGTTGGCTGTGACTCAGAGGTTTCCAAATGAACAAGAAATGCTGCCAACGCTAAACCTTGGTGCAGAAATTTCTGAGGGGATAAAAAGGCGATTTTCTCAATTCAGAGACTCACTCCTCTGTTCCGGCTGGTTGAAAACCCCTGGATGGTGAGCATCCAAAATCTTGATGTAATTGAACCTATTGAGATGAAAAGGGCACAAGCACAAATGGAGCTGATAGACATGCAGTACAATTCAGCTCTCAAAGCATCTTTTTTGTGGCAGGCTCCAGAAGAATTCTGGAACATTGTGCCTTCTGACAAATTTCCTGTTCTTTTTACAGTGGCCCAGAAAGTAATTTTTATGTTTAGGTCAACATGTGTTTGTGAAAGTTCCTTTTCCACAATGGGACTGTTGAAGAGTAAACTCAGAAATAAGCCAACAGACTTACATCTGGATCAATTCTTAAGGCTTGCCATTTCAGACATAGTACCAGATTACAGGACACTAATAGGAGACATGAAGTATAAAATAAGTTCTTAATATATCTTTCTTTGACGTACCTATTTTTCGGTCTCAGTTAAAACTGTGCTGAATAGCTGCTTTTCAAGGATTATTATGCAATGCCTCTTAAGAATGCTATTGTATGATAATAAAAAAGTATTGTCAAAATATCTAGCTTTGTACTTACATCTGGATTTGAAATACAGCATTGTCTAGTAATGTTTTTTTTACACCAGTGGCCCGCCCTTTGGTCCCGCCCATTAGTCCCACCCCTTCACCCCTTCACCCCACCCACCCCCCACAGGCCCATCAGTGTGGCCCTCAGCCACAAACCAGACTGTATTTTTGGCCCCCGGCAAAAAGTTAGTGAGTACCCATGATTTAAAGTATGAATGAAAGTTTTCCTGGAATGAATCTGAGAAATATCAGCAATGCGTTTTAGTCAGAATGTATCTGAGTAGTAGTGCTCTCAGGAAAGTCTGTGAAAGGACTCTCAAGTGGTCTAAGAAGAAAGGCTTTGTATGTCTAGTCTTGGAACAAGCAGTTATTCATTTTAATAAGTAACAATTGGTGAGTCTCATGGAGATAACTTCTGGTTCCAACCAATAAGAAGATGATGTCTTCATGGAACAGGACAGCTTCTGTCGATTTAGCAAGTTTAACAAAGAACATCCTACACACAAGAAACATTTAACCGCTATTTGCAAACCTATCAAAATGGTTTCATGCTTTCTCAGTCGCCTGCTATAAGATAAAACAAGGTACGAACAACACATAGCTTCATGAGATCACTCTCAATCCCATTCACTTTTACTAACAAGCTCTATTAATAAAGGAACCACTTTATAAGAATAAACTTTCTTAATACATTATACATGTCTATGCAGATCAAAAAGGAAAGTGAGCTAAATCTCCAACACAGTCATAGTCATAATATACCTAGAGGAATGTATTTGTGCCCAGAAAAGATATACAGTCATGACCATGACACAGGTCAGAGCAAAACAGGACAGGAAAGAAAGGATAAGAGAAATGTACCAGTCAGTGTTTTAAACTAAATGCACTTCTTCATGAAAGATCAGTGCACAGTCACATTTTTTAAATAGCAATATATTGAGGTTTACATGGCATGTAGAACAGATTAATTATGGCAGTTGCTAATCAATAAAAATCCTTTCACAACGTCCCCCATAAGATGGTTTGTAATGTAGATAGGTCTACAATAATGACATGCTGTTTCCATTTCTTTTGCCTGTGGATGTAAATTCCTACTTTTCATTAATGGTACCCTAGAGAAAAGCATGTCAAAGTTAGAATAGTATTATTCAAAGTGTTTCTGACTAAATACTAAGGTAATTAAAATACTGCATGAAGTAACATATGAGAGAAGAATACGATGGTATGCTGCTTCCCTATTAGACGATAAAGGTAGGTACGCACACACAAAACAGTCTTTCACATCAATAACTTGTGTATATTCTTGGACTGATCTAGAATAAACATTAGTTGAACAATCAACCATATACTAATCTACAAATGAGGCTTTTAACTCATCCTCATCTGTCTCAGGTTTGGATGTCATGTAAGTGAATGTAAATATAGATTTATATGTTTGTGTTGTAAACTGTATCAGTAATAATATTGCTGTGCCTAATAAAACTGTGAGTTAAAATGTAACATCTAAAATACTCTTACATCTATTTCTAGTTAAAATGCACGTTTATCTAGAATCAGATTTTCAAAAGTGATGAGAATAACAGCAAAGTTCATATCTTGAATTTCAATATGCAATAATTATTGATTATCTTCTTTTTACTTCTTGCAACTTGTGTTAGTTTCTTGTAGCTGTATTTACAGCAGTCTTCGAATAATCTTCCTTAACCCTTGTTAGACCTGACAGCCTTAGGGCAGTCATCCCCCAACATTTTGCCTACCCCCGGCCACCTTTTTGACACTGTTTTTGCAGGTTTCAGAACTCTGTGCACTTTACCATTGATAATCAGTGCTAAAGTGCATATGCTCTCTCCCTCTAAACATGGTAACATTGGTTCATACACAATTGGCATATTTGATCTACTTGTAAGTCCCTAGTAAAGTGCACTACATGTGCCCAGGGCATGCAGATTGAATGCTACTAGTGGGCCTGCAGCACTGGTTGTGCCACCCATAAAAGTAGCCACTTAACCATGTCTCAAGCCTGCCATTGCAAGGCATGTGTGTGCAGTTTCACTGCCACTTAGGCTTGGCATGTAAAAGTACTTGCCAAGCCTTAACCTCCCCTTTTTGTACATATAATTCACCCCTAAGGTAGGCCCCAGGTAACCCATAGGGCAGGTTGCTGTGTAGGTAAAAGGCAAAATATACACCTGTGTATTTTATATGTCCTGGTAGTGGAAAACTCCTAAATTCATTTTCCCCTACTGTGAGGCCTGCTCCTTTCATAGGCTAACATTAGAGCTACCCTCATTTACTGTTTGAGTGGTAAATTCTGATCAGATAGGGGTAAACAGTTCATGTTTAGTATGGCCAGAATGGTAATAGAAAATCCTGCTTATTGGTGAGGTTAGATTTTATATTACTATTTTAGAAATGCCACTTTTAGAAAGTGAGCATTTCTCTGCACTTAAAATCCATCTGTGCCTTATAGCTGTCTCCAATCATTGTCTGGGTTGGGCTGTTTGACAGCTACCTTGTGCATTTCACCCAGACCACCACAAACACAGGATATTCAGTCTCACCTGCATTCATCTGCATACTGAATGGCTCTTCCTGGCCTGGGAGGATGGAGGGCCTGACGCTTACATTTCAAAGGATAGTGGCCTGCCCTCACAAAATGGACTGCCAAACCCCTTACTGGGACCCTGTCAGAGAGCCTGTACTGAAAGAGGACCTTGTGCACTTCAAAACCACTCTTTGAAGTCTCTCCCACTTCAAAGGGATTTTTGGGTATATAAACTTTGTCCCTGACCCCACCAAATCAGGCACTTCTGGACCAGATCCTGCAACCTGTCAAGAGGAGCTGTCTAGCTGCCCAACTGACTCACCTGGACTGCTTTGCTGTGAAGGACTGCTGCCTTGCTGTTGCCCTTCTGCCTTGTTGACCTCTGTCTTTGCTGAGAAGCACTCTCCAATGTCTTGGATTGAGCTTGCCCCCTGTTTCTGAAGTCTCAGGGCAAAAAAGACTTCCTCTCTTCAAGGAAACTCCTTGTATGGCAAAAATTGACGCACAGCTTTCCAAAACCGATGCACAGCCTATCTACAGACAAGAAAATTGCTGCATAGCCGAACCAGAACAAGGCAGTCCGACTTACTGAGGGAGATCAACGCAGTGCCTGTGTTGTGACCAGAACTTCGATGCACAGCCATGCTGGATTGGCGCACAGCCGAGCTGGAATGATGCAGCCTGACTTCCTGAGTGAAGAATCGATGCAGTGCCTGCAGTGCAACACAAATTCCATGCATCGTCCACGGATCGACGCAGCACCTGTGACTTTGTCCCGCATGCCCAGAATTCCCACGCATCATCCCAGGGTGTCAAAAGATCCCGCATTGCAGCGTGGGAAGCCCTTGCAGCGTGGGAAGAAACATCACATCGTCCATGCCGCATCAGGAAATCTGACGCACACCTTCCTTTTTCCATGCATCTTCTCCTCTGTGGTCTCTGTGCATGTATTTTTGAAGAAAACCAGGTACTTTGTGCACACCAGAGACAATTGATTTTTAAAGACCTAAGACTCTGTGTGACTTACCCTGACTAGGATTGTGGTCCCTACTTCGACACTGGTGTATACCTCTGCCAACTAGAGACACACTTTCTAACAACCCTACTCTGTGGTATTCTAAAATGTTATTCATTCTCTTCTTCTGCTGCCTCAGGCCTAAGTTCTCTTCCTATCTTCTCGGTAGCATTATAAAAATGTCATTTCACTCAATTCATTCAATGATTTTGTCACAACTGGATTTTTGCTTTACACAGTTTTAAGGAGGTTCAGCCAATTCTTTATTCCAGTTGAGCAGATCTGGTATTGGAATGTTTAGCACCTGGCTTACATAATAAGTCCATTCAGGTAATGAATATCTTCTGCAAGAACCTCTGGCTCCTTTGGGTTTTCTGAGAGCTTGTTGATCTCTTTTTGTATAACTGGTACCACTTGACTCTGTCTCCTCTACAGTTGTTTGAAGTATTGAATCAATTGACACGTTTGATTTCAAATTCTTTCAAATGTATATTTTTGGCCATTTAGCATTATGAACATTTATTCTTTTCCTTTATTCAGTGCTTGTTCATTCTCCTGGGTCTTCTTGGTGCTCTGAAGATGTCAACTGTCACTTTAGCTAGGATTCTGAAGATGTTCAACTGTCACTTCAGCTAGGATTCTTCCTTTTCCATTTTCTATGCCAAGGGCTCCAATGCTGTTTTGTGAGACATCCAACAAATGGACCTCTTCACCTGTTTGCAGATCTTAACCCATTTTGTCTTGCTGTTGTGCGCTGCAAACCTGTGTAACTTGTACAATGTGTGGTGGTACTCTCACCAGTGCTCTTGATTCTGGCTAAGAGAGCACTATTTCTTCATAAGGCTCTCAGGTTCTCTAGGTATGCACAGCAGGCACCCTGTTTGACACTTTAGTGCATTTAACAGCAGTGTTTGTGATCAAAATCACCTGTTGGGGGCCTTTCCACGATTGCTCCAGACAGGACTTTCTCACACGATGCTTTTTGATAAGTACCCTGTTGCCTGGGCACAAATCGTGGCACTGCTCTTAAAGCAGTGAAGCTTAGAACTATTGAGAAAAAGAACACACCACATCAGCTAATCCTTTGCAACAATTGAGTACAATGTCATCTGTTATGTTCACAAGTGCATTTGCAGGCAGAGCAGGCAGTTTCATGGCTCTCCTCATAAGAATGTAACGAGGGGATAACCCAGCCTTCCTATCAGGTTCATGTCAAAGACTCATCAACACCATGGGTAAAGCATCAGACTATTTCAGTGATATGGATTCACAGACTTTTGCCAATCAGGACTTAACTGTTTCTTTAATCTGCTCTATAATGGCAGAAGCTTCAGATCTATTACTGAAATGTAGCTTCTGCTTCACTTGTAATGCTGCACACAACATTGTGATGACCTCACTGTTGAAGTGAGTTCCTCGATCTGACTCCAGAGAAACCAGCATGCTGTACCTGGGTAATAGTTCCCTTAACTTCAGTTTAGCTACAGGGAGACTGTCATTTCTCCGTATTGGGTAGTCTTACACCCATCGGGAGAAAATGCACACTATAACCAGGACATGTCTCAGCCCATTACAAACAGGCATTTAAATAAAATCCATCTGATCCACCTGATCCCCCTACATCACTCAATGTAACTTGTGTTTATTTCCCTACGTTCATCTGTTGACATGTTACACAAAAATGGCACAGCCCTTCTGCAAGAGCTCTAAATCTTGGGTTAAACCAGTGTTGTCTAAAGAACCTGTTAATTGCATCCCTGCCTAAATGTGTAGGACTGTGGAAATGTCATGCCACAGGGGGTAACAGACTGTCTGGTAATACTAGTCTTACATCTGCTAAAACACAAATGTCACTTGCATTCTTCCCACAACCTACTTGTATCCAACCCTGCTGTTCTACTTCAGTAACATTTTCTTGTAATGTTTTTATTTCTTCTTACATGTCACCTATAGACATCAACATTGAAAAGACAGCATCTTTCTGAGATTCATCTGTGAATGTTCCATTAAATGTACAGGCCACAATTGCACAATAGCGTGCCATCTTATCTGCGTATCTGTTGCCAACTGTGACATAATTACCGTTGCTCCTATGTGCTGTATATTTTACAACAACACTTTCTGTTTCGGATTGCAAAACCTGTAAGGGTTTTCTTACATATTCACCATTGCATATGGGTGAACCAGAAGATGTCATGAAACCTCTTTGTGACCATAACTGACAAAGTCATGGACCACACCAATGCCATGTTGACTATCAGTAAAGGTAGTCACTCACATTTGAGCTGTCAAGCTGCAGAGAAATTAATTCTGCAACTAGTGCTGAGGAACTGAGGAGACTTCCTGAAACCATGAAGCTTCTACAATCTCTTGCATTGTGCAGACTGCATAAGCTGCTCTGAGGGAACCATCATTTGTTCTCAAATATGAGCCATCTACAAAAAGGACATAATCAGAGCTTATTAATGGCTCATCCTTTATGTCAGGTCATATCTTGGCCCATAAATCTGGGCCATCAAGGCAGTCATGCTCAACTATGTTTGATTTTTCATTTTCAGTGGTAATAAAGACTTGGATTTAAAAACTTGATATGTCCTGAGTGCCACATTCTCTGATGCCAAAATCTTTTGGTCATATTTTGTGAGCCTTGAGCTGGTCATTAACTGGGTTTTGGTTCTGGTAAGCAGAACCTCCACCGAGTGGGGGACCATAACAGTTAAAGGATGTCCCATCACCATGCTTTCACAACTCTCTAGGCTGGTACTGACAGCTGTTATGGATTTAAGATAACTAGGAAATCCTGCAGCAACAGGGTCAACAATTACTTAATAATATGCTACTGGTCTCCTTGCAACACTGCGTAATCAATGTACTGCACAAGAACTGAATGATTAAAGTCTCCAAGTTTTTCTTTAGAATTTGATTAAAGATGGAAGGACTCTCAGCATAGTTATGTGGCACTCAAAGCCATGCTGATACTTTCACTTGAAATAGAGAATTAGAATAGGAATTGGCTATCCTCATGTTATGGAATTGAGAAGAAAGCTTGACAAAGATCCACAAGTGGGCCACTCTTCTGTGCACAGAATTTGATACAAAATAGTGGCTGGATTCAATAACACAGGACAACTTGGGTGCACAATATCATAAATGTTTCTGAAATGCTGCACTATCCTAAACTTGCCATTGGACTTCTGTAATCCCATTATCAGTGAGTTGCATCAACTCCTGATTATTTCCCTCAGAATTCCTTTTGTAAGATGTCCTCAATTATTGGTAGGCCCGGGTGGAAAACTCTGCTCCACTCGTGAAGTTCCCAAATTTCGTCATTTTCTATTACCATCCGTGCATGCAAGATGTGTTTTGGAGCTTGCTCGTGAGCTCCAGGATACTCTCAGCCACTAGCGAGCGAGCATGAGATTTATCATTTGCCCACGCACCTTCCGGCCGCAACAGCGCCAATATAGGGCTGCTCACAAGTGCGAATGCACCTTGAGTAGATTCCATACTTAAGAAGCAGCTAAATCTACTCTTAAAGAGGTTTTCAAGTGGATTTTCTTTTTCAGTGGACCATTCAAGTTGATTTCTTGTGCGAGAAGCCCTTTTTTTAAACTTCTTTTTCCAACAGGAAGTAATTGCCCCAGAAAGTCCAACTTCCTATTCCTGTTCAGCAGGCTCCTCCTATTGCTTTGTCCATCTCTTGGTCACTTTTCACTTGGATTTGGAGGTGGAAGGATCATTCTCTTTGCCTACTGAATATATGCTTTAGATTTAAGGACTTTGTTTTTGCAATATCAAGCAAGTTAAAAAAAAACTATTGTAAAAGGGTGCTGTTTGGTTGATAAGACATGCACCAGTATTCCTTTGTACTTTGATTTTTAAATTTCATTAAGGTTGGTGGACTGGCGTTTACATAGGGGCCTAGTTATTTTGTTTTGCATTTCATTTATTTTTCATCTGTCGTAAAGGAAAATTGTTGCACAGATCAGTACCTTTTCTCCATGTTTGTTAAATTTACAATGTTCATTTATTTTTCTATGTGGCCTACACTTCCAAAGGGCCATCTAGCCAGCAGGCTCAGTACTAGCCATCAGTGCATGAAAGACATTTTCTGTGGTATATGGTTTTAAAACTTCATGTAGGCCCTGGGTGGCACTGGACTAAATAAAAAATGTGAAGGCACCAGAGGATGTGTTGTTGTAAACTGTTTATAGCCAGTTCATTGTCATGTTTTGCATTGCTGAATTAAGAGTAGTGCTTTCTTCATGCCTCCTTTTTCTGGCCTGTGTGTGTTTATCAACGGTCACCATTTTTCTTTGTCCTCCATGCCATTTGGCCAGAGGTACTTTTGTGTAGTCTATGTCCATAGGCCTGAATGTGTTCATTGTTCCCCGTGCCTCCTTGTGTCGCGGTTTTCAATGGTCTTACCATCGAAGCTGAGAGGCGTAGGGGAACGACCCTTGTTCCGGCAGGTTCTGCTCTGGCCGAGGTAGGGGCGACCCCTTCCAGTAGCCACGGTGCTGTTTGGTATGAGCAAACCACTACAGTCCGTGCCCTCCAGAAGGAGTCCCAGAGGAAAAACCCCCGTAGGGTAAAAAACCTCCACAGGAACTCCCTGAAATTAAAGGAGGACACCAGGGCGTTAGGACCAAGGATCAGGAAGACTGGAAAACAAGGCAGGACAGGAACAGACAGGATTCGCAGGAGGAGATCAATCGGAGCGTGACTACCACCAAGGAGTGTTGCAACGCAATGAACAAGCAATTGGAATCCCCTTATATACCCCTGGACAGGAAGTAGGAAACAGGAAGTAGAACACCACCATCTTGGATTGGGGAGAAAACAACAAGAGTGAATTAGGTATGTGTGTAAAACAATGCATGCTGGGAAGACAGGAAGTGGTCAGCATGCTGGGAAGAAAAGAGACAAGTATAAAGTACCCCAAGTGTAAGGGTTCGGTTTGTTCCAGGATACATCGGTAAGTAAATGACAGGAAACGGACATGTAAGAAAATTAATGTTGAGCGCAAACTGCGCTGATGCGGCCATGCCTGAACCCCCTCGGGGTCTCAGACTTTGCCGCTTCTGCCTTTATGGCAGAACTTAAAATATGGCAAGCGGCGAGTGCCGCAACCCCTAGCCCGGCTCCCTGGAGCCTCCATGGCTCCCGCCCGGGCCGCAGCAACCCCCGCGACCTGAGTGTCGGCCGCAGCGTTCTCCGCGACCCGGGTGCCGGCCACGGCAGAAAAAACGTATAACACCTTGCTTGATGTTGTTTGACCATGTGGCTGGTGGTCATTTTGTGAATCCAGCCAGTGTGTTTTTTCCAGAGACTTGCAGGTGTTCTTTGTTCCGTATGCCTTCTCCTTGCTCACTGTTGTTGTTTTACCGTGTGGCTGGTGGCCATTTTGTGCATCCGGCCAGTGTGCCTTTTTCATAGGCTTACATGTGTTCTTTGTTCTCCATGCCCACCTGGACACCCTGCCTGTGGGGCACTGCAGACACTTTCAGCATCATTCATTTTTATTCCATTTCCCCCTGGACCATATTTCCTGCCATAGGCACACATTAACATTCATTTTTTTAAAGATTATTCCATTTACCCATGCACTTCCCCGACTGACGCAGGTGCCTCCTTTAGAATAGATGGACATATAGCAAAGAGCTATATCTATATGTTGTGGATTATGTTATCCTGATTGGAAATGAAATTTTATGGTATGGTGGTGTGATTTGACTTCAAAGTGGTTGACTTTTCATTACCTAAGTAATCAACTACACTAATATTGCCTTTGTCTGTACTAATTCAAAATGCAACAATGCCATGGATGGCCGGTGGAAACAGTGAGGCGGCATTGGCCTTACAGCCTTATTACGACATGTGACACTGTTGTGTGAAAAGGCTGGTGGAAATGAAAGTCACATTCAGCATGGCGGTGAGAACTCGGCGCTGCCGTGGCTGACCATGATTTTCACAATGCCGATCAGTCGGGATCTCTGATCCTGGTGGCGGCTGTGATATGATGGTGATCTGACCTCCAGCTTTGTATGTGGAGGTCAGACCTCCAAGGTTGCAGTGACCTGACCCAAACGCAGGTACGGTGGTCCATGGACCACTGTACTTGTAATGAGGTCCTTAGTCGGAATGAATCTGATGCATTTATTCATTTTTATACGAAACGTATGGCAATTCTTGTGAAGATAACCAATGAGAAGATGATGTCTTCATGGGAACTGGACAGCTTACTTTGACTTAGCAAGTATAACAAAGAATTTCCTAAACACAAGATATATTTCACTGCAGTTCGCAACACATATATCATGATGGTTCATGCTTTCTGAGTCTCCTGCTATAAAATAAAACAAGTCAAGGTAAGTACAAAACATAGCTTCATCAGATTACTTCCATTCCAATTTGCTTCTATTAACAAGTTCTAGTCATAAAGAAATAACTTTATAAGATCAAACTATCGTCTTAATACATTATAAACAAACTTCTATGCAGGTCAAACTGGGAAGCAAGCTGAATCTCCAACACAGTCACTAGAGGGATGTACTTGCATGACAAAAAAATACACACCTATGACCATGACACAGGTCAAAGGGAAAAGAGAAGTGCACCAGTCAGCAACTAAATGGCATCTTTATGAAAGCTCTGTGCACAAAGTCATGGTTTAAACAGCATTATAGTGAGGTTTACATGACATCTCATACCGATTACTTATGCCAGCTTTTAGTTAGTAAAAGCGGTTTCACAAACTGTCATGAAAGACACTTCTGAATGCATGACTCTTTCAACATTATTTGCTCAGCATCCCAACACGGTTATTTATTACAACATAACAGAAAGGACTACATCTCACGAGTCCAAGAGAACTAGTACAATATGTACACAATCACTTTCTTTCATTGCTTTTGAACAATCCACATGGAGAAGTATGTCCTTTTTTCCTTCATGCTATTTGTATTCTGTTGTTAGTATCCCTGTTTCTGTTCTGAGCCCATACATGACAAACAGGTGTAACCATTTGTCTCCCATCATTTTATAGCATAATATATATCTGTATTTAGGATGATACATATCTCAAAATGTTGAACATATATCACAATACCACTATACAAAAGGCACATAATGCTTATGTTTTACATCAGTAGTGTTTCCTATCTTCTGGTAACGACATATAAAACTACATACCAGATGGATACATTACATGTTTGAAATGGAAGGGCTCATTTACAAGCCCCTTGCAACCCGGGAGCATCACTTTTTGCGATGCTCCTGTGGTACTGTGCCCTGCTACATATTCATAAGGTGGCATTAAGCCACTTTTCATGGATTAACATGGCCTTGTAAATATGGGCTGACCCGAAGCAGTTTTTTTGCGGCAGAGGAACATGCAATGGGTTTTGCTGTGGGCCATTGCTTTTTGACACTGCCCCAGATTTACAAGGAGACATAACCCTGTCGCAGAACCAAAATAGTGTCCTTGTTTTTTGCTCTTTTCAATGTGTGCTGCATTCTGCAGCATGTATAGTAAGAGAAAATCACCATTAATGATTGCTTTTGTGCAGTAAAGTGTCCCTTCCTGCATATAAACAACCACCCCACAACACACTATGGTGCAAGGGTGGCTGCGTTGGCACTCGGCAGCTGATCTAGTGCCGGTGCAGGAGAAAACAACAGGGATGCGCTGAATTCTGGTAAATAGAGCACATCCCTGCATTTTGGAAACTATGCAGCTTGGCGCAGCAAAATTGCTTGCGGCACCGTGCTGCTCCATTTCCTTGTAAATGAGGCCCTGAATTTCTTAAAAGTAGATTCTGATTATTTATCAGCTACATTAAGTATGTCTTCAAATCACTCTCAGACAAAACTCTTTACAGGCCATAAGCCCTCTGGTCGAATGGGCTCGGAAGATGGATGCCCACTTCCTGCATAAACCAGCAAGCCCACTGGGCAACGGTGAGTGATGAATTTAAATGTCTTTTTAAGGGCAATCAAGAGTTGAGACATTCCTAGAGGTCTAAGGTCCTCTATTATAGCTCTGATACATCTCACTAGACACATTTTTGAGTGCTCCGGAAAAGCTGGGTATTGTACCACTAATATATGGGATTTACGGGGTCATTACGACCCCGGCAGTCAGCGTTAATATGGCGGTAAGCACCGCCAACAGGCTGGCGGTACTAACCGCCATATTATGACATTGGCGGGTTGGCTGAATCCAACCTGCCAATGTACTACTCCGACCGCCACGGCGGTAACAGCCGCCGGGCTGGAGATATCCATCTGCAGCCCGGCGGTTGTCATTGTTCCACCTGCTGGATTATGACCCAGCCTACCGCCATTCTTGTGGCGGAAATCTGTCTGTGTCCATTAGATGGTAGACGGCTGGTAGCCACAGTGACAGTCTTGTGGCAGCTGTCGCCTCGGCAGTAGACGGCTTTTACCGTCAATCTCATAATGAGGGCCTTTGTAATCGTAGATACTGAAAAAAATACTCTTCCCAGAGTGATCATTCTGGATGAGACAGCCAACGCTCTTACTTCCAGCACTCTCTTACGTGTCAGGGCGTGATTACCTGGCCAAGATTCCAGCAGCCATAGCACATTGTTCACATCTCATTCCTGTGAATATTTGGGCTCTCTGGGCATAGACAACCTAGCACCCTTAGGAATCTACAGACCAATGGATAATTTCTTGCCAAAACCCCCTTGAAAGGTGGATGTCCAGCAGAAATGGCCAATCTACATGCATTCATTGTACTATATCTCAGACCTTTTCATGAGATGTGCTGCCTTCAGTCTAGAATGGCCTGTAGTGGAAGCGGTCCTGGGAAAATCGTCTGTATGGATGGCATTAGTACATCTACTATCCTGATAAAACTCTCTCCTTGTCCAGGGTCTTCTCTAATTCTCATTTGATGATGGCTAATTCCCTTTGCAGAAGCTTCAGTGTTTGATGCACTACATCAATCACAAAGCCCAAAAAGGAAATTCCATGAGAAGGTTTGAATGTCTATTCCTCTTCATTTATTAGAAATCATTGACCCTGGAGGAGTAAAATTGCCATCTGTATTTGATCCTTCATTCAAGTCTTGGTTCTTCAGTAATATGTCATCCAGACAAACTATTAGTCCTAGACCTCATCTATTCTATAGCCGGCTTTTACAC
The DNA here is from genome assembly GCF_031143425.1 of Pleurodeles waltl. Taxonomy (NCBI): domain Eukaryota; kingdom Metazoa; phylum Chordata; class Amphibia; order Caudata; family Salamandridae; genus Pleurodeles; species Pleurodeles waltl. Next base: position 267,663,840 of record NC_090440.1, read on the forward strand.
CATGGTCAAACATAAAGGTGTGGATACACAACCCAATGGCAGGGAGATGAATATGTAAACCTGATGCCTCCACATAATTTGGAGGAAATGTCTGAGGTGGTAAGATTTGAACAGGGAAGTATGTATTCCTCAAGTCCAGTGTTACCAGCTAATTGTATGGCAGTAAGCAGTGGTGTCTGGTAGTCTTTGACATTGGTGGTGCATAATTCGTGCCCTGAATTCCAGTGAACCAGCCCATTTTCTTCTAGCAAGGTTCAGGGGAGGTTTGGTGGGGGTGTGTAAGACAGATAGATGCACATTCGTATTTATGCTCACCTATACTCAGTCACCCATTCTCATTCTGAAGCATACATAGAACCAGAAACAAATCTCCGTGGAGTGTGTTTGTGCTGAAAGGTGTCCCTTCCTGCACAGAAACAATCCTGTCTGGGATACAGACATCCTTACATCATGATGCAAGTATGCCTGTGAAGGCGCCATGCAGCCCATTGTGGGCCAGCGCAGGGGGAATGGACAGAAATATGCCCTATCTTGTAGATAGATTGCATTTCTGTCCTTTCCCTGTCATGCAGGCCGGCACATCAAGGTCACTTACTGCTCTGCCCAGCTCCACGGGGCTTGTAAATAAGTCCCATATCCTTTCTATTATGTTATAAGAAATAGCCATGTTCGGTTACTAAGGAAGTAAAGTTGAGAGAGTCATGCATAATCTTAGGCTACAGTCCTGAAATATAATAGTGGAAAAATGAAAAGTAAAGCCTTGAGCAGAGCTAAGCTGAACTCACGGAAATTTTACCAGAGCAGAAGCGCATTATCTCAGAAGGTAGCACAGTCTCTGAAGGAACCTTTATTTCTCAGAGCAGGCGTGCCTTTTATACAATCTGCAAAACATGAGCAAAACCCATAAGAATTTGGGTACCATGTCCTGTGTTCCAGTGTTTATTTTGGGAGAGTATTAACCATAAGAGAAAGGCAGTATGAGGTAATATCAAATAATGCATTAACAAAAGTTTCCCATGTTTGCAGTCAGAAATATCCATCTAAATTGATAAGCAGCTGTCCATCAATGTAACATTATTTATGCTGTCTGTGATAAAGGGCACCACAGCAGTTTTGAAGTTCCCTCTTACCTGCTTTCAGGATTAGCAACTTTGCAGTCGCAGCAGTTGCAGGTGCCCGTTCATTATGGTGGGAATCCAGACTGATTAATCAGCAATTGACCCTGGGCAGCGCACGTTTAACTACACCAAAGTGAAAGAAGGGTAGGCAGAGGACGCTTCTCAGCACTCTTCATATTAGTTCCGCCACATCAGACTGTTACTGTGCCTGAGTTACCTTGTTTAGATGGACTGAGGGACACACCTTTACACGACAGTGTAATAACATTGGGAAGTGTCACAGATGGAGGTTGCTCGAGGGATTGTCAGTTGCATTTGTTTTAGCGACATCATTTTACCTAACCCACTGCATGGAGTGAAAATAAGGTAGAATGAGAAACGTCGAAGCTGGATACGTGAAAATAGATGTTGGTTTTAGAACAAACATACCTTAACTGTAATTACTACGCTGGGGCATGTACCTTGTTTTCAAAGAAGACAGAATATGTTTTGATTTGGATAGACAAACGTTTTACTTGTTCTGATATAATACTGCATATGATACTTATGCACTTGGGAAAAGGCTGGCGTCTCAGAAACATTGTAAATAGAGCACTAGCAGATGACAAGTGTTTGAGGATACTCCTTTGTTTCTAAAAACCTACCGTCCAACTCCTCCAGTGATTTTCTTTTTTTATAATGCATCACCCTTACAGCACTTTAGACTAGTATCTATTGATCTGGCATTATGGAGTTATAATTATCTTTAAAGATCTTACCTAAGAAATAGAACTTAGGAAGTAATTCAAAGTATTATTTGGAACGTAGAATTATGATTTACAGTGGTTACACCATTCTGCCAACATTGCTGTTTTTGCCCTATTTAGCACTGCTTAGCTGCTGAATGTCAGCGGGTAGATCAATCACAGGTCGCGCTGGCAATCATGCAAAGTTCACAAACATCTACCACAAAGTTGGTGCAATCCATGGTAATCCCTGGAATACAAAACATACAGTGGCCCCTTTGCACAGGTAGACATCTATCCGCAGATGAGGGTGATTGTTTGTTTTACACAAACACTCCCACTGTAAATGGGGGTTTGGTTTTGAAAAACAAAAAATAAATGCTGAGCTGCTTAAAAAATATGGTGTCCACTCTGCAGAAAAATACATCTGCTGCACTCATGGCAAGGAGACTACTCCCAATTGGACGTAGAAGCCTGGCCCTCTGACAACCAGACGAACTGGGAGGTCATCTGCCATACTTTAAATTACCCTCTTTGGCCAGTTAGAATTCCAAATTGAGTGATATTTATTACACTCTTCATTCTGTCAGGTCAACGTTCTGGAACTTAACAGAGGAAAACATTACAGTATTTCACTGTAATATGCGGATTGGTTGTGTGTTAAGCACCAACATCCTCATGTTGTTTCACCAAAAACTTGACATAGGTCCTATTTATCAAACTCGGTAAACTCTGAATCCAATAGTGCAGGATTGTATTGAGTGCGATGAATAGGGCCTAATTATTTAGAAGACTACACATTTATTTATTATAAACAACGGTGGCTAAGAGACACTGCAGAATGGACGATACTGTGTGGGAATTCTCAAAGAACTAGTTCAGGAGAGCGAATTTGGTGCATGGTTAGCATTTTGCTTTCAATAACATTGGAGCAGTCCCTTAGGAGTACATTTAACAAAGTAATTGAACTTGTCAACACCGGCGCAGAGCCTTCCGAGTCCGAACAAGAACCCAGTAACTATCTAACGGATTAAGGACATACTATTTCATCCACGAGTGAATTGCATTCAAGAATGAACACGTAAGACTCTATTGATTTTTCCAAGTTCTTTGAGATAAAAAAACACCATATCTAAGCTTGTATTTCTGAAACATAATTGTGAGTAGCCTCGGGTGGAAATCGAGTGGAAGGGGTGGTTGGTTTTGGTGTCATTCTAGCAGTTTGACCAAAGTTGAGATGTTTTTAATAAAGTTCCAAGTAGCAGTGCCCTCTCCACCCTCTCGTCTTTGCATCTGTATTTACTTAAGAATATATATTTTTAATTTATACTTTCTTCATACTGATGAATTGTACTATTTTCTCTCTTTTTATTAACTTTTACTATAGGCTTTCCCAATCTATTTTCGCATTACATCCTAAATATGTATGCTTGATGCCCTTTAGTCCAACAAAAAATCCATTGTTGAGTGGGTTGCTGCCTGTGTTATCAAGCGCTGCGTTTAACTAACGTTTATTTAATTGTGTCTTCAAAGGTTGAGTTTATAGAAGAAACGTTTTCCGAAATCGCGGACTTGTCATTCATGTTATTTTTTTCTTCTGACACGTAAGGGGCAATGCATATTAAAGGGATTCCACAAACAGTAAACACAAATTATTTTGCCCCAAAATAGAATAGTTTTGCGAAAACGGTCCTACCAATCCACTAGTCTATATTCTTTCTCTCAAACTCGCTAGTTTCTTCCAATGGTACATAAAGTTATCAACGATAATCATTATACGAACTGCCATTACAAAACAATTTTACATGGAATTTTACCTTTAAGCAAAGTCTGAATACATTTCTTCTAAAACATAGGGGCATATTTACGAGAATTGGCACATCAGCCATGATTTGCCACTTTCCTTGCGTTGCCCTGTGTCCCCCTAAGGACACCAGGTGTGTGCCGTATTTACAATACAGTGCCCCATGGTGCACATTAGGACAATAGCATCAAAAATGTCCTATTGTTGCACTTTGCAGGATTAGTGCCAAAATTGAAGGCGCTAATGCTGCAAAGTCAATTGAGGCCCATTGAAAACAATGACAGTGTAACTTTAACGCCTGCCTCAGGTAGGTATTAAAAATAACGCTAAAAATGGTGCAGTGAAAGCTTATAAATTTCATGGTGCAATTTTTTTGGGCCTCTGTGCGTGGGAACGCCCCCCTTGCACAAAGGGGTTACAAAGTGGCACAATGCACGCATTGTGCCACTTAGTAAATATGACGTGGGAAATGGCCTCCTTAACACCACATTACTGTAAAAAAAATTATGCTAGTGTGGTGCAAGGAGCCGCAAGAGTCTTGTAAAAATGCCCCTGAGTTTATTTAGTGCCTGATTAGATTTTGGCAGAGGGGTTACTCTGTCATAAACAATTCAATTATACCCTATGGAAATCGTAATATGGCGGGCAGAATAACTGCCACGTTTGTGACAGAGTAACCCAACCCCAAAATGTAAATCAGCCCTTAGTCTGTATAGTAACGTTTCCAATTAAATGCTCTTATAGTTTGGAGTTTCACAGGATTTTCTTGCATATACGGAAACTGAACACTGCCCACTGCAATTTGAAGATTTATAGATATCCCAGTTTAACAGAGTTTCCGTTAAGGGACAGACATATATTAAAAATCAGATAAACCTAAAGTCTTAATCAAAACTCACTTGCTTGGCTTTCTGCCAACACCTTTTAAGGGTTGTGGCGCTGTTCCTATTATGAAACAGCACTGTGGATTTCCTGGCTCACAGTGCCTCACCTGGACCCCTAACTTTACAGGGAGAAGGTGATTTCTGGCAACCTGAAACATGGCAGTCTGACTCCCCAGGGAAGCTGTGTACCCTTTCGTCAGGTTTTTCACGCTGTCAAAGCAAAAACACAAAGAAGACATATTCTGAGTTTTCAATGTAGTTATTTGTTGGAAAGTGGATCATTGGTAAGGGCAGGTAAGTACCTACACTTCACAATATGCCACTAACCTCAAGTTAGGTCCTGTTAGGTCTCAATAAATTAAACCCAGCTCAACCCTTGGTAGCTTGGCAACGAGCGACAAGGCTTAACTTAGCAGACAAGTGTGTAAAGCATTGAAAAATCACAAAACAGTGAATAAGTAAAACACAAACACAATGAAAAATCCAACACCAATTTATAAAACATAGATCATATTTTTCCCCTTAAAATGACACCAAAATAATTAAAATCAGATAAGGGGAACCGGAGATATTACTTTTTAAGTAATTAATGTTTTCTAGTGCATTGAAGCAACTAGCGCTTAAAAAAGGGTTAGAAAAGGTCACACTGGAAAGGGACAAAGACCAGAATTCAGGCCACCCACGAGGTAACACTGTCACACTTACTTTTAGAAGTGTTTCTTGGTTCAGGAAAATGGTCCACAGCACCAGCCAAGGGTTAAGAGGCTCTGGTTTGCCTCTTGGGGTCAGTGTGTAGTGTCGGGTGAATGTCAGGGATCCAGCAGGGCTGCCCTTCTTCTTTGCCTTGTTCCTTGTAGGGATCTGAGGTGTGGGTACAGCTCTGCCATATTTATCCTTGCTCCTGGGTGAAAAACTGGGGGGTCTTGTGTATCCAATCAGGTTCAGGGTCCTTCCGCCTTTGATGAACACTTCCTGGGAAATGTGGCAAAAATCAATCCCAGGTAGCAACACTCCTCAAAAATCCAACATAGCTAAAAGTGATTTTTGGAGGTTAGATCTGGCTGAGCCCACCCATTGGTGTGGCTAAAAATCCTAAACACACCCATCTCCTGCCTTCGCTTAATCTAATCTAGAGGGCATCTAATTGTCTGGGGTTGCAGGATGTGAGGGAGGTCCTGAGCTGCTCTAAATGTTGTTCCCTGCCTTTGAAGACCAGTTTGGCCGCTCTCTCCACATCCAGGGAAAAACTAATTTGGCTGTTTTACCTCACCAGGGCTTCTAAAACTCTTTGTATAAAGTCCCTGCTTATAGTTACATGGCAGCCAATCCTAGTGACACACAGGGCACACCTTAGGGGTGACCTCCATGTAAAAATAAGGTAGTTTAAGACTTTAGAAGTACTTTTAATTCCAAAGTCGAATTTGCATATAACTTTAATTTAAAAGCAGCCAGCAAGGCAAGCCTGCCTTTAAAATGACCCTGGGCACCTCAGCAAGGCACCTGTGGGGGCACTACCTATGCTGGGGTCCCTAAACCTACATGCCTTACCATACACTAGGGACTTATAGGTAGGTTGACCTAGCCCATTATAATTAGCCTAATTTGCATACTCAGTTTACACAGAGCGCAGGCCCTGGGACTGGTTAGCAGTACCCAGGGCACCATCAGAGTCAGGAAACACCAGCAAAAAGTGAAAAATGGGGGCAAAAAGTTAGGGGGCCTCTGCAATCAGCCCTGTCTTTCACATTATTAAAATGTGAAAAGCTAAAAAACAGGGGGAACTAACTCAGTCCAGGACGGACATCACTACACCCTCCTCTTGCTAGTGACAGGGATAGATTTGAAAACCCTATAGACAAAAAAGTAAGTAAACTAGTAAAATGACAAGATGTTCACTGCAACAAGCAAAGAAAACAAATCTAATAAAAAATATAACATTTTAAAAGACTATAAATTTAGATAGAAAATCTGAGTTAAATTCAAATGCTCATGTGCCGCCAAAGCCTCAGTGAAGAGATGGAAGGAACACACATGGTCAGTGGTCTTAGCTGACTCCAAGACAATAGCATCCTGTGCATTGCCCACTGATGATGAGCCGGTAGAAACAAATCCTGAAGTTGTATCCACATGCAGTGGCTCATAAACAGCATCTTGAAGCAATTGTATTCTCACAGAACAACACCGAAAATGGACCCATAATGGGGACATCAACAGATTCATGTCCATAGATAATAATAATTGCTTGGAAGACAAATTTCCAGTGAACTTTCATTAGGGTACCAAAGACAGCCGAACACAGGCTGGATGAAATAGAACCACACTAGTCGAAAGGACAGAGACCGGTCAAAGGCAGACCCTACTGCTTTAAAAGGTGTGCAATTCCTGCTCTGTTTGAAGCATTAAAAATGTGACCCACAAGTTCACCAAAATATCTTGGAAAATTTGTGTTTAATAGTGCCTGTATTTCAGAAAACCACCATCAACTTACAATTAAATGTTTCATGGCAGATGTGAGCCGCTCTTCTGGAACAATAGTGCTTTGAGTCGGCTCAGGTTGTCAAATTTAACCTTAAATGCTGGAATTGAAGGCCACACGCTGGCTACTGTAAGTATGGGAGGAAACGTCTGTTGCCACAGCAAGTTACTGTTTGAGAAACAGAAACCACATATGGGACACTTGCTCTCACCCCACAACAGACTTGATCATGAAGTATCATGTAACTTCTATTTGAAAGTAACTGAAAGACTGGGTGAATCAATAAAATTGGTACTCCCTTCAAGTAAAAAAAGAGATTGGCCATGGACGCCTTACAGATGCAGTGCAATGTTACCTGTTTACAAAGCATAGAGTGGCATAATGCATTCATTCCATTATCAACCACAGCCAAAGCTTTCTCTAAATCATCCTGGTCTATTTGTCTCAATCATGCAGCTGCTTCTGTTTCTGAAAGCTTCCATATTTCATTGTAAATGGCATTCAGGAATCTTTTAGGGACCAACAAGAAATCTTGCAAGTCATTTTCCTCAGAAGGAGGAGGGAGGTACCCCTTTATGGCTGACAATGTGGAGTGTTGCCACAACTGCTGACATATCCTCCCCAGGCTGTAAGTTGTAACTATCCCTTTGTGTTGTATGATGTAGAAATGGTCTGGTCTACTTACTATAAACCCTGTGTCCCTGGGACAGCAGAACTTCAGAATATGGAGGACTGAGTCCTTCCATACCATCAGAAGTGGTGGTCATGCTTCCTGGTTAGCTCGCAGTTGCTTACCTGAGCCCTAACCTTACAGGTAGAAGGTTATTTGTGGCAACCTAAAACATGATACTCTGTCCCCCTAGGGAAGCAGTTGAAACAGATCTCACTCTTTCATCAGGTTACTCATGCATGCCAAGGCAAAAATGCAAATAAGGTAGATGCTGAGTTTTCAATGTGTTTCTTGAAACTAATATAATTTTATATAGAGAGAATGAACTGTAATAATTAGGCAGACGAAACAGAGCAACATTTCCAGCATTATGAACAGGATGAAAACAATGAATAGTCTCACCATTATTAGCTGGTTCCAGAAATTCTTGAAATCCCTACTCTGTCATAATACCCTAAAGAGAGCATATTTGGGTGTAGGCTTCTGTCTGCTCCATCCAAGGGATTAGCCTTAGCCTCATACCTGAAACTGATGTCAGGAGTCTGCCTGTGAGATGAATTGCAATCCTCGTCATGAGGCTGGTGGTAAAGCTGCATTACCCAGCACAGCGGTCCCAAGATGGTCGCTGCTGGAATGCCCCTTTGATCCTTCTAGTCAGCTTATATAATGAAACTGCACTGTGTTAGAAGATGCAGCTTTGATGTGATGCTTTGTATTGGTATTAGAAGCTGTCACCAAACTGGCAGCACTGGTCTATGGCACCCAGAATATCTTGTTCCTTGTGCAGCCTTGGATAAAATATTCCTGATTGTATGTCACAAAAGCTAACTAGAAACAAATGTCATCTATCCTGCCTTCTCAGAATAATATTATGTAAGTTTGCACATAAAAAATAATACTGCTAAAAGGTGAAAAGGTGTTGATTAAAAGACCCCATATATGAATGTATTTTTATCATATTGTTGAGAAATAAAAGGTGTTGATTAAAAGTCCCCATATATGAATGTATTTTTATCATACTGTTGAGAAATAAAAGCTGCCTGAGTAAGGTATTACTATTGTTCTTTCTTACAGTACGTATCAATGTTGATTTGTCTGATACATTTTCCAGCTCAGTGTAACTTACACATTACCCTTATTTAATTTTCTTACATATTAATATTAATTAGCTTGCTCAGCCTCCACAAGGAAATTAAAGGAATTATGTTTGTTTTCACATAATAGAAAGATTCTACCTGGCAGACAATGGTTGCACCAGCATAAAGTCTTGTTGGGGGCATAACTATATTTTCACGCCATCTGAAGAATGCACAAGTGAAAAAAAAATTATCCTTAGGGTGCATTAGGATCACTTTTAATATGCGTGCAAGAGAAACTATGCTACTTTCAGAGAGTATGTGTTGGGTATTTGTGTTGGATATTTGATAAAATAACATGACCAGAGAAGAAAGCAGTTAAAGAAATGAAGAGCTTAAAGATCTAAATCATGCTGTAGTAAACACCAAAGTAGCCGCTCAGTTGTAGTAAAAACTACTTAGCCATGTTATCCTTGCTAGGGTCCCTCAAACCTCACTTGCCCCTGTTAATGCAGTCCTCCATTCAAGGGCTAGACATCTCTTACCCGCAACCAAGTGCAGGGGCAACACCTTGCATCTGGACAGCTGCCTGACTACTCAGGACTTCCTTGGGGTCAGGTGAGGCCTCACCAGTGCCAACTCTGGGCTCCCCCCCTACTGGGGCAGAAGGCCCTTGGCTCCCTGGAACTCTCTTTAAGAGTGGCCTACCCTTCCTTTTCTTCTTTCCTTTTCTTGGGGACCCCTGTCTCCTAACTGTAGGGACTGACTCCCCAGGACTTTGGGTTGGGGGGGCGCCCTGGGCGACCACCCCATCTGTGACCAGACTCACCTCTGGGAGGTCATTGCCCAGGATACAATCTAGGGGAAGGTCAGCACTGACTACCACCCTAATCCAGTCAAGGATACCCTCCCTCTCTAGGGGCACTATGGCTCCAGGTTTGGAGGTGACCTCCCCTGTGGCTATCCTGACTTTCTTTGTCTTTCCTGGTGCATACATGTCTGGGGTCACTAACCGGTCACTCACTATAGTGTGACTGGCACAGGTGTCTCTCAGGCCAGTGGTAGGGATCCCATTCACTTGAATGTGGTGGAAGTGCCTACTCCCACCCTCAGGGATCACCAGCTTACCATCTGGTCCTGTCTCCCAGCTCAATGCTAGGAGGACTTCATCATCTGAGGAATCCTCCTCTATGGCTACACTGGACAGCCCAGTGCTAACCACCTTCTTTGGACAGGCTGCATCTCCTCTGAAGTGACCTGTCTGCTGACAGTCAAAGCAAGCCCTACTGTCCAAGAGCTTTTTTAACCCTGGGTCTCCCTGTCTCTGCTTGTCAGAGTGGGAGTAGGATTTACTCTCCTCCTTCTTAGGGTTCTGGGGTACAGAGGGAGTCTCTGTGGTGGGCTTACCACCTCCCTCCTTAGGTTTTTGGGGACCTGTCCCCCCCTTCTTGGAGTCTCCCCCCTGGGACTTGACAACCACCCTGGTTCTCAACCACTCATCAGCTGCCTCCCCTAGCTCTCTAGGGTTGGTCTGCTTAGAGTCCACTAGATGCTGGCGTAACCTTTCTTGGGTACAATTGGTCAAGATGTGCTCTCTCATGATCAGATTGTATAACCCCTCATAAGTATCTACTTTGTTACCAATAATCCAGCCCTCTAGTGCCTTTAGTGAAATGTCCACAAAGTCAACCCAAGACTGGGTACTGACCTTCTGGGTGTCCCTGAACTTCATTCTATATTGCTCTGGGGTCAAACCAAACTTCTTGGCTAAGCACCTCTTCATACTAGGGTATGAATCTGCCTCCTCCCCCCTTAAGGTCAGAAGCCTATCCCTCCCTGAGTTGGGGACCAACTCCCACAAAAGGGAACCCCAGTATTGAAGCCTAACCCTTCTCATTTGGAGTGCCCTCTCAAAGGCCCCCAGCCACTTATCTATGTCATCCCCCTCTACATAAGCAGGAACCACCCCCTTGGGTAATCTGGGGCAAACTCCCCCACCCATGGACACCTCAGCTTCTTTATCGCTGCTTCCATCTCTTTTCTCTTTGTATGCCCACTTTTTCTTTTCTAGAGCAAGCTTCTCTGCTTCCAAAGCTATGTATGCTAGCTGGGCCTCCAGCTCTCTTTCTCTGATGGATGGGTTCTCTCCTCCTGAAAGTACCCCCTTCCCACCACTAGCTTTGGATCTGCCCCTAGTGACTGTATTTACTGAGGACCGTTCTTCCTCATCCTCACTTGGGCTCAGATGCCTTCCCTCCCCTGAGTGTTTAGAGCTTGCATCCTCCCTTCTTTCTCCCTCCTCTGGAGCTTCTTCTGACTCTACCTCTTGGGCCTCAGCCCATGCTGTCAGGGATGTGATCAGGATTTGCTTCCTGAGATCAGTGGTTGCAGGCAACCCTCTTTCAATACACAACCCCCTAAGCTGGACTACTGTCAGTGTGGGTAGGCTAGCCAGATCAAGCTCCATGGTTCCCTAGTTTTGTGTCAACAAAAACTTTTTGCAAAAATTGGAAACAAGAATTTAGAAAAATTACAAAAATTCAATAATTGAAATTAATCCAAATAAAAAAAAAACAATTTTTGCACTAGGACAATTTAAAGGATTTTTAATCTGTTTTACTCAAAACTGTAACGTGATATTGAACACAAGTACAGGATCCCGTCGCTGCTTCCAATTATGTTGGAAAATGGGTTATTGGTAGGGCAGGTAGGTACCTACACCTAGCAACACGCCACTAACCTCCACATAGGTACAGTTAGGTCTCAGTAAATTAATCCCAGCTCAACCCTTGGTAGCTTGGCAACGAGCGTCAAGGCTTAACTTAGGAGACAAAGTGTAAAGCATTCAAATATCACAAAACAGTAATTAAATAAAACACAGGAAACAGTTTAAAAATCCAAAACCAATTCATAAAAATAGTTTATATTTTTATCTTTAAAATGACACAAAAACGATTAAAATCGGTTCAGGGGAACCGGAGATATGAATTTTTAAAGAATTATTACTTTTCTAGCGCTTAGAAACAAAAAGCGCCAATCGGGTCATCTGGTTGCACCTCGACCGGGGCAAAGTCAAACTTTCAGGCCGACTGCGATGGAGCCCTGCTCGGCTACAGGTCGCGGGAGGCCTCGGTTAAAAAGTTACCTTCTGACTTAGGGCCTCATTCCGACCCGGACGGGCGGCGGACACCGCCCGCCGGGCGGAAACCGCCCAAACACCGCCCCGCGGTCAGAAGACCGCGGGGGGCATTTCAACTTTCCCGCTGGGCCGGCGGGCGATCTGCAAAAGATCGCCCGCCGGCCCAGCGGGAAAGCGCCTTCCACGAGGATGCCGGCTCCGAATGGAGCCGGCGGAGTGGAAGGTGTGCGACGGGTGCTGTGGCACCCGTCGCGCTTTTCAGTGTCTGCTAAGCAGACACTGAAAAGCAATGTGGGGCCCTGTTAGGGGGCTCCTGCAGTGCCCATGCCATTGGCATGGGCACTGCAGGGGCCTCCAGGGGCCCCACGACACCCGTTCCCGCCAGCCCGGTTCTGGCGGTGTAAACCGCCAGAACCAGGCTGGCGGGAAGGGGGTCGGAATCCCCATGGCGGCGCAGCTTGCTGCGCCGCCATGGAGGATTCCCATGGGCAGCGGGAAACCGGCGGGAGACCGCTGGTTTCCCGTTTCTGACCGCGGCGTTACCGCCGCGGTCAGAATGCCCATGAATGCACCGCCAGCCTGTTGGCGGTGCATTCGCTGCCCTCGGCCCTGGCGGATTCAATCCGCCAGGGTCAGAATGAGGGCCTTAGTCTTTATTTTGAAGTTTTTCTTCACCGGGACGAACCTGCCAGTTGAATCCGACCTCCTGGAGCCCTTGTCCGGATACGTGATGTGGGTTTCCTCGGTGGAGACTTTTACCTTCGGACTTAGTCGTTTTTTCGAGATGAAAATCCTTCGACCGGGGTAAACCTGGATCTTGATCCGACGTCCATGGAGCCCTTCTCGGATACGATGGCTGAGAGGTCCCGGTCAACTTTTTACGTTCGGACTTAGTCTCTTTTTTGGATGTTTTTCTTTACCGGGACGAACCACGAAGTCAGGCCGGGTCGCAGTTGAGGCAAGCCGGCTAGAATTTCCGCGGCGGGTCGGTCCCTCTCTGGAGCTTTTTTCCAAAAATTCTCAAATCTTTTCCAAACTTCTGGGGCTTCACCCAGATGTTCTTTTAAGGTTCTTTTGTGGTCCACAGCTCACCCCAAGGGTCCAGAAGTTCTGTGATGGTCCTTGGGGGGTGCGGACTTCAACTCCCAGAATGCACCTGGCGCAAACTCCTTTTTGGCCACTGGACAGTGGTCAGCTGGTCGCTTTCTTCAGGAGTTGGTGCAGGGGACTCTGGTTTAGCAATTTTTCACCTGTAGCAAACAGGGAGTCCCTCCTTGAACCAGTTGAAGCCAGGCAAAGTCCTTCTTGTGGTGAAGCCCAAGTGTGCAGCTGGTGCAGTCCTTCTGAGTGCAGGTTCCAGGTGCAGGCCAGGGGTCCAGCAGGGCAGTCCTTCTTCTTCTTTAGTTCCTTTCTTGTTGAATTCTGGAGGGGATCTGAGGCGTGGGTGCAGGTCTGCCAGTTTTATCCTTGCTCCTGGGTGAAAAGCAGGGGGGCCCTGGTTCTCCAATCAGGGACAGGGTCGTCCCCCTGTGATGACCACTTCCTGGGAAGTGTGGCAAAAATCCATCCCAGAAGGCAACAGTCTCTAAAAATCCAACATGGATGAATCTGATTTTTGGAGGTTACATCTGGCTGAGCCCACCCACTGGTGTGGCTAAAAATCATAAACACACCCCTCTCCTGCCCTCTCCTAATCTAATCAAGGGGGCACCTAATTGTCTGGGGTTGCAGGATGTGGGGGTGTTGCTGGGTGCTGCAAATGTCCTTCTCTGCCTTTGAAGACCAGTTTGGCAGCCCTCCCCCTTCCTGCCTCACCATCTGCTGAGGGGAGATTCTCTCCCCCAAGCACATTCCTTTGTGTGAAGCCTGGCCACTTCACACCTCATCAAGGCAGCCTGGCAGAAGCTGCTGCAGGCTGGCCAATCAGAGCACAGCAGCAAAAACAATGCAGAGCTGAAATTGGCAACTTTTTAGGTAAAGTCTAAACTTTTTACCTGAACAAGTTATATTAAATCCAACAACTGGAAGTTGTGGGATTTATTACAACAATTAATTTGATACCAAATTCTTGGTATGTAACATTTAAGGAGACTTTAAAATTTAAAATAAAGTCTGCCCATTCTAGCCTATGAAGGCCATTTACTTCAATGAGGGAAAAACGAATTTGGCTGTTTTTACCTCACCAGGGCTTATAAATCTATTTTTATAAAGTCCCTGCTTATAGTTACATGGCACCCAGCCCTAGGGGCACATAGGGCACACCTTAGGGGTGACTTATATGTAAAAATAAGGTAGTTTAAGACTTTGGAAGTACCTTTAATTCCAAAGTCGAATTTGCATATAACTTTAATTTAAAAGCAGCCAGCAAGGCAGGCTTGCTTTTAAAATGACACTGGGCACCTCAGCAGTGCACCTAGGTGTGCACCACCTATGCTGTGGTCCCTAAACCTACATGCCCTACCATATACTAGGGACTTATAGGTAGGTTAACTTAGCCAATTATAATTAGCCTAATTTGCATATCCATTTTACACAGAGCACAGGCCCTGGGACTGTTTAGCAGTACCCAGGGCACCATCAGAGTTGGGAAAACACCAGCAAAAAGTGGAAAATGGGGGCAAAAAGTTATGGGGCCTCTGCAATCAGCCCTGTTTTCTCACACACAGCAACACAACACATCACAACAGCACCACAATCACACTATTTGCCATACTTTGGCTAGTACTCACAATAGACACTATCCAGGGACACATCACACATACACTACAACCAACAACCAGCAGGCAATGAACACACACAATCACACACCCATACAGCTTACCAATCGACATACACATCATGGACAGCACATCGTATCTATCATACCATGCACTAAACATGCACACGCACACTGTCAAAACACACCAGGTCACACAACACAGCAACAAACACATATTAACACAAACACCAGTCAACAGCATGACAACAAAATATTTCAAATAGTCTTATGCCCATCACACACCACAAACCCTATCACTTTGGGCCAAAAACACTGCACACAGCCTCACAAACTGCCCAAACAATACATGTATCACAAACACCACACACACAGATACTGACACACAACCAATGTCAGCCAGGAACAACTCCATATTAGGAAATGAAACATATGACAGAGATGTGACCATTAAACCACCAAACGTTTGGTTCAAATATATTTGGAAAATCTGAAATTGGAAACTCAAAGGCCATAGACCGGTCCAGATACATAATTCTGAATGCACACAGTGCACAAATGTGTGCCCTGAACTTGATTCTTGACTGTCATGTAACCTCCAGAGGTATGGGCCTCAAGGGGGCAGGCAGGCAGGCACCCCAGGAATTATCGGGATAGAGGCGGGGGTTGGGCTTAGGTTTGGGAGCGGGGTCTTTGGGATGTGGCTTGGGAGGGGGGGTAGGTTTAGGTTTACAGGAGGGGTGGCTTTTTTTGTTAGGGGTAGAATCCTTGGCAGGGGAAGGGCATGGATACTTGCGGGGGCAGGGGAAGCCTTGGAGGTGGAAGGGATAGACTTGGGGAGTGAAACAGAGTGTTTAAGGGTCTCACAGGGAGCGGAGTAGGGAAAAGGGTAAACTCTAAAAGGAAGGCTATTTTGACACACTGGGTCAGACATAGCAAAAGGGTTTGGGTGTGGAGGGAAAGGGAGTGATTGTAAGAGGTGTTGAAGTGGATGTCTTGGGTGCATGTTTCTGCGAGGTATGCTTGTGGGTGCTGGGTGTCTGTTGGGTGGGTAAGTGAGGGCATTTATGTGTCTTGGGAGGAGGGGGCATGGAGGTGCTCGGGGATGCCGTGGTGGGTAGGTGACTGTCTATTGGGGTAGTGACAGCAAGTATGGTGGATGTGCTGCATGGAGAAGTGTCAGTGGTTGTGATGTCTGCGGGTGTGGTGACTAGGGTGGATGTTTTAGGGGCTGCTGTGATGTTGTCTGTGGTTAAGATAGGTGTAGTTGCTGGACCTGTGTGTGTTGGGGTGGTGTCTGCAGGTGTGTCACGTGTGCTATCTGTGATGCTGGGACTGGTGGGGGTGTCAGAGCAAGTTGTGACTGTTGCTGCATGTGCTTCTGAATGCTGCTTGTGTGCATGCCAGTGATGTGCCTTGTGGTGCTTATGTCTGTCTAACCTACCCTTGGATATTGAGGTGGATGCATGGCTGTGTGTTTGTGTGCTTTGGTTGGGTCTGGGAAGAGGAGTTTGGGATTGGGAAGAGGAAGGTGGAGGGGGGACGGTAGACAAAGGGTGACTGACTGCCGTCAATGTGGAGGATAGAGCCTGAAAGGATCTCTGTAGGCCAGCCAGTGCACCATGAATGCCCTCCAGGAACACATTACTCTGTTGGATTTGTGTTGCCAGTCCCTGCATGGCATTCACGATGGTCAACTGACCCACGGAGATGGACCTCAGGAGGTCAATAGTCTCTTCGCTGAGGGAAGCAGGGCTAACAGAGGCTAGGGCAGAGGTGCCTGTGGCAAATGAGACACCCACCTTCTTAGGTGAGCGAGCACAGCTAAGTGGGTGGGGAGCTACAAGGAGGGTGGTGGTAGAAAGGGGGAGGTGGACAGAGATGGTGCTGTGGTGGTCCCAGATGGGTCTGCCACTGCCAGGGAGTGTTCACTGGAGGATTCTGAAGATGATGAACTGGATTCTGTATCCCCTGTGGCATTCCCCTTGCCTTCCAGGCCACTGAGTCCCTCAGTGTCGGCAGTATCATGACTTGACGTCCCGTGGCCAGCAGCTTCCCCACTCACATAAGCCCCATCTCCTTCGCCTGCCGATGCTGGAATCCAGAAAGAGAGGTAGGGTCATCATATTCTTTTCAAACACTAACATGGCATTGTACACGTCAATCACATTACAACTACTTGCACTACATCCCCAGGTAGAACCAGGTTAGTGCCAACATCATGTCACAGCTAGATACCATCTACACCCCTATATTAGAACAATGTCACACACCAGCTAAGCTACCTATCGCACACCTACTATACCATCATGTCAGTAGATACATCACAATAACCATTCCATGACAACCTGACTTGCCAACATAATTTTGAGTCCCTATCAACAGCAACATCGTCATAAAACAACCAAGCAATGGGAAATAGTGGTAACATTCACTTCAACATATCACATATACAAAATCCACACTTCCCTACATTTTTAGCTGATGTAATGTACCAGGAAAGGAACCTCATCATATGCCAAACACAAGACAGCATGTTGCATAAAAGCCAAAACTATGTCCACAACCTTCACAATTGACATTTGCAAACATGCCACAACTATATTTGCCTTTTCCTAAATTGGAGTATGATAGAGTCTAAACACATGTCACGAACACATGTCCCAATGGTAATGTAGGAAACAATGAGACATACTTTGTGGAGCTACTTATCTTAGTCATTCTTCTTTTTTAAACACAGTCATGTACACTTTTAGGGGCTAATGTAGCCCACAGGATTTACCCACAGACAACCCCAGGTACCATACCAACACCTTAAGTACAAGGTAGACCTGTCATGTGCATAAAGGCCACATACAGTACAACTAATCATGATGAGTGGCAACATCAATAGCCCATCATGCAAGTGGCAACATCATTATCCACACTTCAGACATGCGCAATCGTACATCTGTATATGAACATTACAATGCCACAACACAATCCTGAGCTTATCATGATAGAGACAAACACCTTGAGGCAAGCCAAATGACTGCTACATATACCATTCCAACAACATGTGAAGGTGAACTACCACACCTGCGACTTAATTAAGTCAGTACAAACAATAGGATTTCATACCAAAAGCCTTCAAAACATATTCGCAATCCAAGTAAATATGTTTAAGTTGCATCACAAGTTGATATGTGGCTGACCCTAACAATGTACACATGATGTTGGCAAAAACCAGTGTAGATTGTACCTATAGATTGTACCTATTATGAAGATGTTGTGCCCTATTTAGTAAGGCCACAACACATTGGAATAGGAAATTGCTGTGTAGCCTCGCACCATCCAGGGAACATGTACATGGTGCTAATATTCTGAGCTCTCATATCAATTATATGGTTTGCACTAGGTGTCTAGAAATACTACCATGGTTCGGTACATGCTGAATGCCATTCTGATGAAACATCACAGGTGCCAATTTTTAGTCCTCACTTACAACTGTGGACACCTCCTAACAGGTCTGAGTAAGTGTAAAAAGTGTAGCATGTGAAATGTCAGATTGAGATCACAGCCTCACAATAAATTGACACTCATTGGAAACCTTTCCAATGTTCTCAACTTGTCAGACTCTATATTGCACATAGGGATGGATCAAGGGGCATTTAAATAGACAGAGGGCAAAGACCAGGACAACTTGGTATCAGGATATTGGGAGTATGGATCTGTAAGTGGCAAGGAACAACCAGCAGGGCATTAAGAGCAGTATGGTGGTACACATATGACACAGTCACATATGCATTATCATATGCTACTGCACAGAAGGGATGTCAAAGGTGAGTAATATGTCCTTATACACAATACAGTGTGCACACCTATATACCAATGTTGAGACTTGTGGGCCATTAGACGGGTCAAGGTCCAACGGTCACCCCTTCACCTTGGGAGGACCTCAGCGGTCTTACAGGCCCGGCGGGTGTGGACCCCCCCCCCCAGGGTCCTCACTTTCTTAGGGATGGCACGCCAGATCTCCTTTTTCTGATGGGTGTTGAGCTGCATGGATGACACAGACAGGAAGAGAAAGTCATGTACACATGCTCCATCCCAAAACAAGTATGGTGAACAATCAAGTTAGTGCAATTAGCCAAACATACCCTTCCTCACACTTTAAACTATTTTTCAAGCCACCCTCTACTTTCAGGCCATGTGTGAAGTGGAGTCAGGCATACAACATGCATACCCAGTACCTGGTTTTGGCTAGAAACATGTGACTAGACCACAAGGATGTCCTAAAAATGGTACATCTCTACAACTATTTGACGCACCAACATTGATGTAAATGCTGAAATATACATATGTAATATACATATGTGGATCAGGGAACATACATCACACACTACTTACTATGTTTCATGGGTAACAGTGTTTCTATGCACATGCGCACATCACCATCTACCCACACATGATAGCTCAATCCTTCATTCCTGCACATTTTATCTACATCATCATACACTGTACCTTTCACCCACTGGTATTGCATTGGACTCCCTTGATCCTCTGGTGCACCATATAGCTGTTCATACAGAGGTAGGACCTCCTCCACAAGCTTGGCCAGCTCTTCCGGAAAGAAGGTGCCCTATCACCTGCAGGACGTGGCATGATTGCTCCCAGAGGCAGTACACAGCAGCTCAGGTCATGGAGGTCTTCCTGGCAGCAGTGCTAGGAGTCAAGTGAGGGATTGTTCAGAACATGGCCGTCATGTCCACCATGTACAGGACCATTACTACTAGTGTACATCGCCATTGGCTCAAGTCTGCCAAAGGCAGCAATGTGTTCCTATGGCAATGTCCACCGTGGTTGTAACCACCTACTGCTATGATGATATCCGTCAGTGGAGTCATGTGACTTCCTGACGTCCTGTACAGTAGGTCATTCAGCTGCCATTTTAGGACTCATATATGTATGATGAAATTATGAAAGTTGCATCATTTACTGAAAACTTACATCTATGACAATGTGTTACGTTCTGGCTTACTGTTTACAAGTATCAATGTGCATGTCATTAGTAGAGGAAGTGAAAAGAGATATTTTGGGTTATGTACATGAAACAGTGTTGTCACCATACAAATGACAATCAGAAGATGGTATAGGTGCAACAAATATGTGTTACATGTCAAGTAAGTTGATGTAACTTTCACTGTCAGTGACATGTATCTCCATTTAGAGAACTGGCAAGGGTTTAGGGGATTTGAATCTGGTGCATTTTCATATTTTTCCTCGCTATGTACTGAATACCACATATTCACTGTTTCATGTGACATGATTTAGATCTATGTGTGACGTTGTTGTGATCATACTTATGATGTGTATATTGAGTCATTCACATACATTCTGGTGTTGTCCCACATAGTTACCATGGCCTGAGGAGAGCAAGACAGCCTCCAGTGTATGTGACATGTAATCTAAATATATTGCCTGGATAGGCATACAATTATGGATCTATGTCATCAGTTGAAGCCAGATCTGATGCCTGCCATTCGCTGCCAAATAGCATACCTCCCATCGTTCAAGTCATATCAGTGCTGCACTTCCAGGCCACTGGGTCCTTTCAGAACACAGTGGCTCTAACTGCAGGGATGGCTCAGCCCATGTTTGGTCTGGTTTTGAAGGTTGTACTCTCTGCATTGGTAAAACACCTAGACAATTACATCAGATTTCCCCAACGTGATAGTTTTGCCCATGTGAAGGCAGATTTCTAAGCTTTGGGACATATTCCACATGTAGTTGGAGCCATAGGTGGCACCTATGTAGCCTTGGTTCCCCCAAGTGCAAATGATCAGGTATATAGGAACAGGAACAATTTCTGCTCCATAAACGTCCAAGTGGTTTGTTTGACTGACCTATACATTTCACAAGTTTGTGCAAGGTATCCAGGATCAGTCCATGATTCCTTCATCATGTGGAAGAGCAACATCCTACTGCTGATGACACAACTATACACAGAGAGGGCCTGGCTGGTTGGTAAGTCATATTTGTCATGTGTGTCTGTACCCTTCTTCAAGCTACCATATATGTGGATGTCCAAGATTAAAGTTTGTATTGCTGTAACTATACCTTAGAGGGGAATTTGGTTACCCAAACTGTCTCTTGGTTAATGACACCAGTGAGGTACCCAACCACGCCAGGAGAAGTCCACTTCAATTAGACCTACGGAAGGACAAGGCGTGTCATGGAGCGGATTTTTGGGCTCCTGAAGGCAAGTTTTCGCAGCATTGACAAATCTGGAGGTGCCCTCCTCTACTCACCCTTCAAGGTATGTAAAAAAATTGTTGCCTGCTGCATGCTCAACACCTTGCCCTGAGACATCAGGTACCATTCATACCAGACGAGGGGGAGCCAGCAGATCCTGTGTGTGGAAATGCTGATTTGACATGTGAGGCTGAGCATGACGAGGATGAAGATGGAGACATCAGGGCAGATGTCATCAATCAGTATGTCAGCTGACTCAAGGTATCTGATGTGATGTTACAATAGAGATTCCATGGGGGTATTGTTGAGATTATGCATGCCATGTAATGTTTTTTACCACCATCAGTGGATTCTTAAGTGGCTTCAAAGCCCATGGCTCAGATATGCATGCAGGATATTACTTGGAGTTGTGTAGAACTGTTATGTACATAGTCTATTGTTTAGAAAATGCACAATGTCACGATTTGTAGTTATGAATAGACAATGCGATGTATGTGTTCCACTCTGGCCTGTACCTTATCTTTGTCAATCACAATTTTGCAATTTGGCAGTTTGGCTCATCCTCATTTGGCAATTTCAGACAGTGTCACAGGCAGTTGGGATTTGCAGACTGACATGAGAAGTGGACATGGATTAAACCAGGTACTGTTTGGCATGAGATTTGTGGTGCGTGATAGAACTCTGTCAGGACAGTGGTTTAGAAGTGTCCTTTTCCACAAAAAAGACCTGTTTGGTATTGGAGGTGGCTCAAATGGTGCCATGTGTGTGTCCATGTGTGTCTAACACATGTCATAATGTGGTATCCAGACCCTCTACCATCATTATGGTTTGCGTTGTATGTGACCTAACGTGTGCATAGCTGTCAGTGTGTTTCCTCATTGCAGACCAATGTGCATGTGTCTGAAGACTGACATAGGTGAGTGGCAAGCCTACAGGTGCCTGACCATTGTAAGTGGAAAGGTCCATGACTGGGGAGATTAGTACTGACCTCTGTCTGTTTCATGGGGTCTGGTCATTTGGAAGGACAAGATATAAGTATGTGATAAGGCTTTGGCTGAACCAATCTGTCTGCTTTCTTGGCTGGTGGTAGACTCACATGTCCCTAACTTATGTATTCTTTGGGTTGGTAGTGAAAGACACCTAAGCTGAAACACTGAAGTCCACAGCATGACTTCACAATGTGCTGATTGCCATTCTCCAAATAAATATGTGGAGATCTACATACAGGTGACTTGTGTCATGCCTATGTTACAATCCCAATGCAATATGTATTCTGGTTGTCCAATACATATGTGATGACCCTAGCAAAGAGAGAGAAACATTTTGGTATAATAGTTGTCAGACATGACAGTTGTATATAGTTGATACATCACACTTACACAGGATCTGTGGTTAAGTGGTATTAATTGGGGCATGCACAACAAAATTAGTGATTTGAAACAGAAATGACAAAAAGTTAACAGTGAAGGGTTCAGTCATAGTGCATGAAATCATCAGGGTAGCTGCTACTCCATTTTGAAACAAAGGACCAGTGTCCTTGCACCATAAGAAAATGGAGTTAGGTATCAGAACAGTCAACATGCCATATCAGTGACTCACAAGGGGAACCAATCAGGAGAGGTTCACTTCCTGGCAGTGGGTTTAGTCTTGGCATCTGCTCCTCCTGGATGTCTGAGTGGGCGTCCACGTTTGTGGGGGTTCTTCTGCTACAGAGGGTGGGATGTCTGAGGGATTCCCTTTCCCTGGCAGGGCCGCTAATCCACTAGTAGCCACAGATGTCGAGGGGCCTGATGCCTCATTGCTAGTGGAACAGGCCTGATGTTGGGTGCCAAACCTACTGAGGGTAGTGTTCATGTCCCTGTGCACCACAGCAATGGAAGCCAGGGTGGCATTTTGGGTCTGCCACTGCTGCATAGCTTCCTGGTGGTTGTTCCTCTGCAGCTGTCTGATCTCCCCTATCATGGGCAGTACCTGGCCCATCATGCTTTGGGAATTTTGGTAGGCTCCCAAGACTTGGGAGATGGTCTCCTGGTCAGTTGTGTCCCTTGGAGCCCGGATGCTCCGGCCCACACCATGCCTCCCATGTACCCTACCCCCATGTACCTGTCCCCTGGCGCAGTGTGCCCACTCCCACTGGTGACAGGACCATCATTGTCAGGGGTGACACTAAGAGACTCCGGTACCTGTACAGGGGGACACACGATGGAAGAGACTGTCCTTGGGACACAGGTTTGGGGGCAAATGGTCGCCTGTGATGTAGTTGCAACAGGGCTGGGAGGAGTCATTGTAGGCAGGGTGAGGCTGACAGTTGTTGATGGTGATTTCAAGAATTTGGCTGTTTTTCAGCAGTCTTAGCTGTTTGCCTCCTAAAATGGCAGTCAGATGACCTCTAACATGGTGGTCTTGTGCTTGCCGCCACCATGGCGGTCTTACCATCATACCGTCAAACTCGTAATGAGGTTGTTAATTTTGTTATCTCTGTACATTTGTCTATTTTGTTGTATTGAAAAGTAAGCTAATACCATATGGTGCAGGAGCTGTATAAATTCACAAAATAAATATATATATATTCATATTACTGTAGTTTCTCTTTATGTTGGCAGAGCATGAACTACTTTACTTACTATAATATGCGTTCACAGTGACAGCCCTTGATCTTTGCATCTTACGTTAGTGTGTCTCTTGCTAACCAAACAACAGTGCAGTGCTAATTTAGTGAAACATGATGTGTTCCCAAAACTCTGGCAGATGTTGTTACAGATCTTGACAGGTTCTGTGTGATTGCCACGTCCATCCACTTGGAACCATTAGCAGCTTTTTGCCCTGTTGAAGTGTTTGGCAATTAATTCCTATATCTTTGATGTGGTTCTTTCTTTTGTAGGTTTGCAACAAAATAGCCTTCAGTAAATGTAGGAACTGACCATGTTTTTTGTGTGGTTTGCCTCCATATTTGTGCCTTAAATGTCTTTGCAGGCTATAGAACCCCTGCTACCCATTATAAAGTGTATGTACCCCATTAACATGGTTGAATTGGTATACTCCTAGTTAGCACATTCAATTTGCCTCTATATCCCTAGCATATGGTACAAAGGGTAGTCAGGGTCTGGAAGTTAATTTCAACAGTGAATTGCAGCACTGTTGGATTGCAGCACATTCTGCCACCCACTACAATGGCAGTGCAGACATGGCTTCATACTTACCATTTAAGCCTTCCTGGCGGTAGAGCAGTAACATCTTCAGTACAGCCGGTAGGTACAATTACCTGGGCGTGCTATTCAATGAAAATAGTTCAGCAGTGGCACAGGTAAATGCCATTAAAAAAAGAATGCCACCATTACATATAGGATTGGTCAACTGTATCAGTTGTTGCACAGTGCCTCTGTTGGCCAAATTAAAGGGAACAAAGTCAACTCCCCTACCAGCCTTCAAATATGGCCATCAAGCCTATCCAGAGGCCGAGACTCAGCCTTCAAACAATCACACTAAAATGCATATAGGAAACTCTTTCAACTGCCAGGTCATGCACACTGAGCCAGGCTGGGGCTGGACAAACTCCAGATTGTCAAGCCTCCATGCTGAAATATGACATCAGGACCAGGAGAGCACCACATAATTCATTAAAAGGGCACCTAAAATTAATCTTCCTAATGCCAGGCAATCCCTGGTACACCCAAGTAAGAAATGCAACAGAACCCCTTGAGATTGAAGAAACAGGCCTCCAAAAGGGGGGCATCTCATTCAACATTTGGAAAAACGATATTAACCAGCAAAGGAAGAAGATTTCAACGGAGCAAGACCTACCAATTGTAGATATAATTATTGGCCCATCCCTTCAACAATTTCTACCTCTTAGGGAAACCTCAACCATACATGATGAAAAACATAAACACAGAAATCCACCTGCAGATCCTGTATATTCATTTGCTAGCCTTGACGATAAGGGAGATTAATCCAACATGGGTGGGCGGCAGAGGCAAAAGGGTATGCAGGCTTTGTACTTATCCACATGAATCACGGCTGCATCTATTGTGTTGCTGCTGTTTGATAGAACAAGGGAGGAGGTCATTAATTAGACCTTCTTCTGGCCCTTAAGGTGCACACATGCCAGCCTGCATCATCTAATTATTTTCAGAATATTGCACCATGTGCCTTTGTGATGTATCCAAAATGTGTTATTAGCCTCAGGCAGAAGCTCCCTCCACCCCCAAGGCAAGTGACAAAGCTAAAGGCCAACTACTTATAACAAAATACACATATTGAAAAGTGTTGGTTGATTGATATGGGGAGCCATTGATCTGGAGCTGGCAATACCCACCCGGCAAGGGGAGCTAGGTATGTTGGTATTTATTGTCAAATGATGCATCGTCATGTCCCGGCATGCCGAGCATTGATCATTAGAAACTTTTTTCACTAACAGCTCTGTACTGTATGAACTGGCTTTCTGATTACACTGACTGTTTACTAGGTTGTACAATCTTCACTTGGAGAATGGCTCATTAATTGCACTTGTATGTTCTAAGTTTTTAATGTATGGATCTTCTATTTTTGTCAACATCAGGACAGTGCTTGCTCTACGGGCGACATAATGCTAAAAGCCAATCCTTATGTAATGTAATGATTCATGCATTATGTGTTAATGCAGTATGTTAACCTTTTGCATTGCAGAGATTCATATTGAATCATCATTAATGCTGTTTGCAATGCATTGCTCATTTTCAAGACTTTGCTGCCGAATTAAAGGGTGTGGTTAGGGTGTGGTCCCTATTCTAAGCCTTTCTAGAATCCTTTCCTGTAGCCAAGCCAGGAGGATAATAATTTGTGGGCTCACTATTCTGTCAGAGTCACCAGATCCTCGGGGTCTGTGCACGTTCCCAACACGTCCGCCACACTTTGTCACCTGTTTGATATTGCGGCCCCTCACAATGTTTCTTGTCATAATGCCTTTTATATTTTTGTTTGGCTTTTTCTAAATTATGTTGAATCAGTTTCTGGGTTTGATGTAAATGCTGAATGGTTTCTGATACAGCTGGAGTAAGAGAACTTTCTTGAGGAATTGTGATGGGCAAGGTGTCAGGATGATAGCCAAATAAACCAAAAAAGGGTGTAACGCCAATAGAAGTGTGGAATGAGTTATTGTAAGCTAACTCAGCTAACCAGAGCATAGATGTCCAAGAATGAAGTGCCTTTTCAGTGTAGGCACGTAGGTATTGTTTCAAAGTCTGATTTAGTCTCCCCGTTTGACCATCTGTTTGAGGATGGTGGCTAGTAGATAGCGTAGATGTCACTTGGAGTGTTTTACACCATGTCTTCCAGAACTTGGAGGAAAATTGTGACCCCCGATCGAAGAGGATAACCTTTGGCAGTCCATGATAACGAACCACTCTGTTCAGTACCTCTGAATTCACTAGAAGTGGGCAATTTTTTACAGGCAATGAAATGTCCATATTTCGTGAGACTATCTACTACCACCAGAATTATTGAATGCTGTTGAACCAATGGCAGACCGGTAATAAAGTCTAAAGAAATGTGCTCCCATGGACGACTTGGGGTTGGAAGTGGATGTAGCAACCCTTTTGGTTTTGAATGACTTGTTGTAATGCGAGCACAAACTTCACAGTTGTTTATCATTGCTTTTACATCTTTTGTTAAGGTAGGCCACAAAAAATAGCGTTGGATCAGTTCAACAGTTTTAGGAGTACCTGGGTGACCTGCCGTAGATATAACATGCAACCAATGAAACACTATCTTGCGAAGTTTGGTAGTGGGTACAAACAAACGAGCGTCATGAAAGGGTAAACCTTGCTTGATTGACCTTTTGGGATCTGCCTGGGCCCATGTTTGCGATTTTTCAACAGTGAAAGAGTTGCGAATTTCTTCAAAGAAATCTTCAGTTTTTATGATACATAGAACCTTATCTGGAGCAATGATAGCTCTGGAGGTTTGAAATGCAGGCAGCGTGGTAGACTCTTGACGGGACAAGGTGTCAGCCTTGCGATTATCTTTACCAGGCCGAAAGGTTACTACAAAATCAAATTCGGCAAAAAAAAGCATCCAGCGTAATTGCCGAAGGGTCAAAAGTCTGGCGGAACTCATGAATTGAAGATTACGATGATCAGTATATACTGTGACAGTGTATTTGGCACCCAACAAATGATGTCTCCATTCTTTAAAGGCGTCACGAATCGCCAGAAGCTCTTTTTCAGCAATGACATAGTTCTGTTCGGCTTTGTTCAACTTCCGAGACAAATAAGCTACAGGATGAAGTTGACCAGTGTCTTTATTTTGTTGTGATAAGACGGCTCCTATTGCTACATCTGAAGCATCAGGTTCCACTATGAAAGGTTGATTTGCGTCAGGATGAGTCAAGACTGGGGAAGTGGAGAAAGCTTCCTTCAAAGTCGAGAAGGCTTGATCAGCTTCTGGGGACCATACAAACTTTTTTTTCTTTCTTAGTAGCTTAGTGATTGGAGCCACTGTCTGGGAAAAATGATTTATGAACCGGTAAAAATTTGCAAACCCCAGGAAACATTGTACATCACGAACAGTCTTTGGGGTGGCCAATCAGATAGGGCTTTTCCTTTCTTTTCTGCTATCACCATACCTTGAGGGGTAAGAATAACCCCTAAAAACTCAACTTTGGTAACATTAAACTCACACTTGGTTAGTTTGCAATATAAATGGCGTTTTCAAAGGGCTGAAAGAATTTTCTTGACATGTTGGACATGTTCGTTTTCATTGTCTGAGTAGATCAAAATGTCATTGATGTAGACTATGGCAAATATGTTGAGGTACTCTCTAAGAACGTCATACAAGAAAAATTGAAATGCTGCTGGAGCATTACACAGACCAAAAGGCATGACGGTGTATTCAAAAAGGCCATATCTTGTCTTGAACGCTGTTTTCCATTCGTCACCCTCTCTCATTCTGACCAAATGATAAGCACCTCGAAGGTCAAGCTTCATGTCGATTTTTGCTCTCTTTACTTGTTCCAATAAGACCGGAATTAGGGGTAAAGGATATTTATTCTTGATGGTGACTTTGTTCAAACCCCTATAGTCGATGCAAGTTCAAAGTT
This sequence comes from Pleurodeles waltl, assembly GCF_031143425.1. NCBI lineage: Eukaryota > Metazoa > Chordata > Amphibia > Caudata > Salamandridae > Pleurodeles > Pleurodeles waltl. Next base: position 267,691,757 of record NC_090440.1, read on the forward strand.
CTCCATTAGCTTTTGTAACAAAAAACAAAGGCGAAGCTGCATGAGACTTAGAGGGGCGAATGAAGCCATTCTCTAAAAATTGATCTAGGTATTTTCGTAAATGTTGATTTTCATGTTCTGACAGGGCATATACATGACAGTTGGGAAGTATCGCATCTGGGGCTAGATCAATTTGACAGTCATAAGATCTATGAGGAGGTAGAGTCTCTGCTCCTTTCTCATCAAATACATCTTTGTAAGATGAATACTGTTTGGGCAGCTGAATTTCTTTCTCCGCGGCAGTAGCTATGTAAGAGTTGGAAACCTTTGGTACTTGAATCTTTTGGAGACATTGTTCGTTACATAGCGCAGATGAGAACACAATTTTTCGTTCTGCCCAATTGACCTCCGGATTGTGATGAGTTAACCATGGCAAGCCGAGGATAATCCCATATTGGGGAGCATGGATCACGTCAAGGATGATTTTCTCTTTATGTTTCTTTCTTTGATTCTTATCTTCACAAATCATCGTCAAGGGGTTAGTATGAAGAGTTACCGGACCTCCAATCAAGAGTTTTCCATCAACTGCCTGGATGATTTCTGGGGTCTTCTTTTCAATACATGGAATCCCCCATGCACGAACCAATTGGACATAAACAAAGTTCCCAGTAGCCCCAGAATCGACTAGAGATTTTTTTAAATAGATCTTTTTCTTGACCTGAACTCTTATTTCCAGTTTAAGATGTCTAGATTGTGAAGGGTCCACGGTGACACCCAAGAGCAACCCTTCTCTGCATCTTGGGTGTTTTAGTTTTCCAACTCGACTGGTGCATTGGCTGCGACCTTCTGAACTGGACCTTGCTTGCTCTTTGGTTTGATTGGACAATCTTTGGCAAAATGACCTTTTCGTCCACAGTAAAGACATTGTCAATTTTTTCTGCGTAGGTCCTTTTCATTTTTGGTCAAAGGTTTTCTGATGGTTCCAATTTCCAGCGGTTCCGGCGTTCTTTCTTTCGGAGTTCTTGAGTCTCCGTTATCGTGAACGCGCCATGAATATTTTTCAATCTTTTTGCGCGTTCCTTTACGTTCTGGTAAACGATGATCAAGTCTCAAGACAAGATTTATTAATTCTTGACAGTCTGTAGGTTGTGGGTCGATTTGCGCTAAGATATCTTTTAGTTCCTCTTTGAGTCCCTTGTAAAACAAGACCGCTTGTTTTTCTTCAGGCCAGGATGTCTCGGCAACCAGCCGGTTAAAGTTGGCTAAACACGACACTAGGGCTTGATTCCCTTGGCGTAAATCTAATAATTCACGATCTGCTGACTGTGTTACAGTTCTACTATCAAAAACTCTCTCAAATTCACGAACAAAATTTCTCCAGTTGTACAACAAGGGACTATTTTTACGCACAAGAGGAACTGCCCAAGTAGCTGCATCCCCAGACAGATATGATAATAAGAAAGCTACTTTGGACTGGGCATCGGGGAAAGTATTTGGTCTGCAGGTGAAGTGTAGTTCCACTTGAACCAGGAAAGATTGCGCTTTCAAAGGGTCACCTGAGAAACGTTCTGGGGGAGCTAAAGGAATTGCAGAAAGAACATTTAGGGAAATCGGATTACTTCCAGAAGCCTGAGAAGAAGTACCTGGCCAAGACACACCTGTGGGACTTTGTTCCTTCTTCTCTACATTATCTTGCAACTGACTCACTCTCTCTGCTAAGCTAGTTGTCAATTCTTTGGATGATACCACCTCTGCTTGGAGCTGGGTGATAGCCTTGACTAACTCATCTAGCGTGGCCATGTTGAGAACATACACAAACCAGGAGGATAATAATTTGTGGGCTCACTATTCTGTCAGAGTCACCAGATCCTCGGGGTCTGTGCACGTTCCCAACACGTCCACCACTGAACAGCTCCAAGACTCTGATAGATAAATCACAGAGACTGAGAGAGTTCAAGAGGAGAAGAGGGGATTAGGAAGGGAACAGCTGGGAAGGAGACCTGTAGTAAGAAAAAGGTTAGAACACACAATATGAAAATTATATCTCCTGAAATCAATACTAGACTATGATTCTAAGCCTAGTCACTCTGAAAACATGAACAATCCAAGAGTTAAGTTTAAAATGACTAAGTTTCAAGATGGCCGGATACCTGTAGGGGAATCAAGATGAATTAAACTAAAACTTTCTTATTCAAGTATTTTCCTTTACATGGAAATCAGAAAAACATTCTGACAAAATTTTAAACCAGTCATATAAATCCTGTTTTGAGAATGTATACTAGGACCATACAATATTGCATCTAGAAACTCTGGCCTTCTGTGTACTCTTAAAATGTTTCAACACAAATTGCGCATATTGCAGATATATATATATATTTATAGTAAACACCATAAAAGGATTGTGCACCATGAATAACACAATATGGATTCAGGAAACAAATCACATAACTTGTCAACTCGAATATTACATAATAAATATCTTAGAATAGTGGCATACAATAAACAACATGAAATAAACTCGAGGAGAGAATCGTGCGTCTTGCCGATTCGAGTGTCACCATGTAAAATACCAAGAAATGGTAGCACGCAATGAATATGAAAGTCAAATCATCATTAATCGAATAGCTCGTCTTGCCGATTCGTAAAACACGATATAAATGTCAAGAAATAACAGCTCACAATAAATAATAAGATCAAAGTACAATGAAACGAATCGCGCTTCTTTTGCCGATTCTTATCCACCATGTAAATGTCAAGAAATGGTAGGGCGCAATGAACAACAAAGTTAAATCCTCATGAAACGAGTTGTGCGTCTTGCCAATTCGTAAAACATCATGTAAATGTCAAGAAATAGTAGCGCGCAATGGACAACAATGTTTTTTAAACACCATAAAACGAATCGCACGTCTTGCCGATTCTTAAGCCACCATGCCAATGTCAAGAAATGGTAGCACGCAATGAATAACAAAGTCAAACCTTTATGAAACAAATCGCGCGTCTTGCCTATTTGTAAACTACCATATAAATATCAAGAAATGGTAGCGCGCAAGTAATCTGTTACTCATTTAAGAATTAAACCAAGAATATGAAAATTGTCAATAACGGTGTCGGGACAGTCCAACCACCGTCTTACCGCCTGGAACAATGATCACCAATGAGGGATGAAGGGCAGAAGACTGGAAGATCCAAATAGGCCACCGGGACAGGAGCTCAGGAAGAAGCTGCTGCTCTGCACCGGGACCTCTGAATAGTGAGCACTGGGAGTTGGGCTGGCTCTCTTTTATAGAGTCTTGGCCCAGCCCAGAACCACGCCCAGGCATGTTGCAGAGAAAGTCTCTGGAAGGCCTTGGAAAGGGGCCACACCCTAACACACTCTGAAAACCTGCAGCAATACATTGCAAAGGAACAGTTTTTGTAAGCATATTAAAAATAAGTTTTCAGCATTGAACTCTGCGATGCAAAAGGTTAAACCACAACATATCAGCACAATGCATAAATTACGTTGTTTTGAGAGTGCTGGGTTTTTGCATTTTTGTCGCCAATAGAGCGCGTACTGCTCTGGTGTTGACAGATAGCCCATCCATTGAAATCTAAATCCCATAGGAAACAATCAGATTTAGATTTCGGAAGATGGGATATCCGTCTCTGTTGTGATGGAGTAAACCCTCCAATGAAATCGAAATCAGGCCCTTATTCTTTTTGCAATGTAATGTAAGGCTGTTGGCAAGTGAACCTTGAGTTCTTCCTTCGTGTCTAAAGTGTATGTTCTGACCACATTTTTTATCTTAAAGGCTGAATGCTTTTGCACATTTCCCAGCAGCCTTTTTATACTGTGTGTAATACAATTTTAAAGTAATGACTTTACAGTCCTTTTTGGGGGGGACTAGGACATGGTAGCACTTGACGACTGTGACAAGCATAACTCAATTCTTTGACCTTTCACTTACACACAAAGACATCTGCAGGGTTTGCATTTCCTAACTAGGCTTTCATGACAAAAACAAGTGCCTTTTTCATTGTTTAGTTTAGCTTGCATCTATTTTTCATTTAAATTATATATTTTTTGTGCATATACATTTTGTAGGGCTTTGACCTCTAGGTGAAAGGCCTACAATAGTTAGATAATATTTTGTTCTATTTACCATGTCTCTGATCCCCTTCCCCACATTCACTGATTCTGATCCATTGCACAAAGTATCACAGTTGTTAATCTTAAAAAAAAAAAATCTACTACAACACTGGCAGTGAGAGATAAAGAGATTCACCTATAATGAGTGAAGGCTGGCTGGGACTTCAGAGCATGATCAGGCCTCACTCAATGCTTACTTTTTGCTGCTGGGGAACGTGCTGCTCTGGACCGTGGTCAGGAGCGAAATTACAGACAAATGCTGTCCATTAAGGGAATGTGGCATTTGTCAATAGTCAGTCTATGTAAACAACAGACAAGTGGTCATCCTACTGGTAAGAAATATTACACATCAATTCTGCTTTCTAAGGGTAGACACCAAGTAAAATTATGATTCAACAGCTCTTTTTACTATTTATCAAAAGCGTAATTTAAAGATGATGTCAGATTTCAGAGAAATATTAAGGGAAGGTTACTTTTATAAAGTTACTTTTCCCTCCCTGAATCTCCTGAAGACTAACTTATATGAGCCTTTCACCTATAACCTAACTGATTAATTATCATGAATGAGTTGTGAACACCGCTCCTAGAGCAGAGGCAATGGCATGGGTGTGAGTAGGTGTTTTTGCTTTTCTTACAGGATGACTATTAGAGGGGCAGTACCCAGTGTTAGACCTGCCTTTTGCTGTCATTCCCTTACTTTCTGGAATTCATTTTTGTTGACAATAGGACTGTGGATACTTTACCCCTGTGAACCAACGCTAAAGTGCTTTCTCCTTAAAACATGGTGACATTGGCCTACACATAACTGGCATATTTAATTTACTTGTAAAGCCCTAGTAAAGGGTACTATCTGTATCCAGGGCCTAGAAAATGAATGCCTCTGGTGAAAAGCAGCAGCACTTGTGCCATCTACTGAAGTAGCCATAAAAAACATGTCTCAGGCAACCACTGCAGACTGTAGTGCAGTATTAAGCTTCCATTTCGACTTGGCAAACTAAAGCTTTTACCAGGCCTAAAACCTTCCTTTTTAAACTTATAAGTCACCTCTAAGGTAGGCCTTAAAACACCTAGGGCAGGGCGCATGGTATTTAAAAGATGGGCAATGTGTGCTTAAGTTTTACATGTCCTGACAGTGAAAAAATCTGAAAGTCTTTTTTCACAGTTGTAAGGCTTATCTTTGCCATAGGCTAACAATGAGTTACCTTATTACACTTGATAAGGGCTAACTTCGGATTGGGAGCAGATAGAGGTATGTTGTTTTGACTCAAATAAATTGTAATGTAAAATCCTTTTTAGTGGTAAAGTCAGATTGTAAGTTACAATTTTAAAAATGCCACTTGTAGAAAGTTGCAATTTTCTGCCCAACAATGTGTGCCATTCTACCAGTGCCCTATGTCACAAAGCTGTGAATGGCTCTACTGCTGTGTGTTGTGTATTGCTTTTAGACAGTGGGCCAATTGAATCCCAGATGTGACGGGAGAGAGTCTTCCTGACAGGATGTCTGGGGAGGAACTGTACCCTGCCCTAATTACACTTCAAAGGAGGCCTGTCTACAGCACAAACACAGGGAGCCTGACACCAGGCCTGTTCTTGTTTTTGTCCCCCTTGACAGTTTGGAGCCAAGACCAGGGAAAAAGGAGAAGACGAAGAACTGACCATAACCTGGTTTGGAAGAAGGTCAGTTGTTTCCCCCACACAAATGCTGGCACCTTATGTAAAAGTGGGATATTCAGAACGTCTCACATGAACACCCCTGAATCTGTCAAAGAAGCAGAAGATGGACTGAATTGTTGTTTTGGTGTCATTTCATTTATTCATAAAATTTTCAAAATTGGTTTGGTATTTTTTCTTGTGCTGTTTTCACTTTATTACTGTTTGTGTTCTGCATAAAAGCTAAGTTAAGCCTGACTACTTTTGTGCCAAGCAACCAAAGGGTTAAGCACAGGTTAATATAGTCACTTTTGTGATTCACGCTGGCTAGAATTGTGTTTATTTCCTGAGTGGGGCTTCCACCTCACTCAACTAATAGCCTAATTTCTTACACCCAGGAACTTCAGTTACTCCCTCTGTCATGCCTAAAGGCTGGGTGGTGCAGGAGGAGGAGCACTGCATGCTGAGCATGCTCAAGTTGGCACATTCTGCACATGATAATTGGTCACCTGGCAGCCTGAACTAGTTTGGGCAGGAGCTGCTGTAGCCTTTGAAGGTCAGAGGAGCAGTGTCAGCTGGCCCCAACACTGTCAGAGTTACAGTAACAAAAATGGCCCATATCTGGGCTTACACACTGGGCCTCGGGCACTGGCTGAATGCCCAACTTCTCAATTTGACACTGAATTTATGGCCCATACATCAATATATATATAGTAACCAAGATACCCATGTGGGAGCTTGGAGGAAACATTTGACTCATCTCAACACAGTTTACTCTTGGGCCCCAGCTCCTTACTTAGGTAAATATTGAAAGCAGGCCAGAACTTTAGCATACATGACTGAGATCTCCAGTTTCCTCATAGAGCTCTTTGCAGACTGATTTTTTAAAACAACAGCTGCACTAATTAGATCATATCCCAGAATCTGGACACGGATGGTGCAACAAGTCAAACAAATGAAAGAGAAGGGATCAGGAAAAGAAACGTTTTCACTCACCTATTAAGCTTCCTACCAGGAATACCAACACGTGTGTTTCAAGATCGGAGAGAGATAATAGTAATGGCAATTAAACACACAATTCAAGGGTACTGACTGGATTAAGACACCACAGTGTGCAAACATACATCAATGTTCTGTTTCAACAGGGCTGTGGTAAGTGTATTTGTGTATCGTGTACAAGGTGCTGAACTGCTTAGTGATGCTGCTTAGTGTAGATGGATAGCAACTTCTCAATCCAACCGAAATGTTTGTGGGACTGCAAACACTTCTGTGTAGTCCCACCATGGCATATTATTTTCAGGTATTCTGAATAAATCCATAACTACCTGACGTGCTTTGCAAAAGTAGTGCCGTTCCTTTTCTGAGCAATCTTATTTTTTCTTGCGAGTTACTTGTTTACAAGTGTCTGATGATATGGAGTATTTATTTCTAGGTCCCAAGGTGCTCTCTCGGCGGGTGTGCACCTCATCCTAAATCGTGGATGAATGGCAATGCATTTTTTTTCCTGTGTCAAAAAAACGTTGATTTCTTTATGCAATTCAATTGTGAACCAAGTCATGTGAAAGTAGCAGGCCAGGAAGCAACATATATCGTATAGATTGGAAATAAAGGAGATAGAGCCAAGTGGCAGCAGTGAAAGAAATAGTACCCGGATTACAGCATGAGCGGTGAACGTGCACCAATTAAGCCTAATCAATTTGGACTTGGTCAAAGCAGAGACAAAGGGAAATGATGCAGGAAGCAACACGTGGCACACTGCTGAATTAGAAGGCAACAAGAAGAGTGATAATGATGCAAATTAATGGTAAGTGTAGTTTTGAACTTACAAATGTGTCAATATCAGGTGAAAAATATTTTTGAAACTTGTAATGAATACTTTGTATGTACGTACTGGTAGTTATGGAATATTTTCATGTGAGATACCATTTTAATGTGTATTTAGTTTCTGGTGTTTTGCTCATCTTGCTTATGCTCATTCGCCCTTCAATAAGTGTCTTGCTGCAAATCATCTCTCCTCTCACTTCCATGGAGCACCACGTGAATGACATCAAAGATTCAATAATAAGCAACTGTGGGCCAGATGTAGGTAAGTGACAAATTGCGACTTGCAATTTGCGAGTCAAAGCGACTCGCAAATTGCAACTCGCAATTCGCGATGCAGAAAGGTGTCTCAGACACCTTCTGCGACTCGCTATGGGGTCGCAAAGACCCACCTCATAAATATTTATGAGGTGGGTCGCAGTTTGCGACCCCATAGTGAGTCTAGGCACTCACGCGGATGGTGGCCTGCTGGAGACAGCAGACCACCATGTCCGTGACTGCTTTTCAATAAAGCAGTTTTTTTTTTCTCTTTGCAGCCCGTTTTCCTTAAAGGAAAACGAGCTGCAAATAGAAAAAATACCGAAACCTTTTTGTTTCGGTTTTTTTCAGAGTAGGCAGTGGTCCACAGGACCACTGCCTGCTCTGAAAAAATTATTTTGTGAGCATTCACAAAGGGGAAGGGGTCCCATGGGGACCCCTTTCCGTTTGCGAATGAGTTACCATCCACTTCAAGTGGATGGTAACTGCGAGTTGATTTGCGACCGCTTTCGCGGTCACAAATCAACTCTACATCGCGGTGCGACTCGCAAATAGGAAGGGAACACCCCTTCCTATTTGCGAGTCTGAAACTCATTACGGCGTTTTTCGCCGTTTGCGAGGCGCAAAAGGCTACGTACATCTGGCCCTGTGTTAGGAAGCGTGTGTTGTGAATGGAGCTTCCATCGTGAACCCAATGTATCATATTCAAGGACTTCTGCTGGCAGTTCCATTGAAGGGTGCTAATTCTAAGGGCCATTGTTTAGGAAATATTTCACTTTATGCTGAACATCCTCGGAGTGCAGTTGCTAAGGGAGGAAGTGGAAGATTTCTAGTACCTTAATATATGGTTTAGCAGCATTGCTGTTTTTGATTTGCCAATGCAACCCTACCCATGATAATACCATGCTGAATTTTCAGAATCTTGTAATAGGCTGTATGAGTTATGCATAAAAAATCTTGGGTTTTGGAATTGCGGAGTCATTTTCATAGTTCTTTCCCGGGCTGCTATAGCATCAGCTGTTGTTTGGTGAAATTTTTATTTTTTCTGAGATTTTGTCCATGTGACTTCGATGTTCTTATGGATATACTGTCAGTACTCTCTATGAGTCTGAATATTGAGGTTTTGCCTACAGTTCTCTAATTGGACTAAGTTTAATGTCACTGTATTGCTGTGTACACGATTTCTTGGCAATTCATACATTTTTCTTTGTATCACAGTTATGAATAATTCTGCAATATTTTGTGACTTATTTTTTTTCCTGGAACTCAGGTATTAACCGTCCCACATTTTTATTTTAGGAAAGTGTGTTTTTTTATGAGCAGTGTAGTCTCTAATCACACAAACTATTACAGATTTTGGCGCTGAATAAATCTAGTAAAAATGGGGATGTTCAAAATATTTGGGTTCGGGTGGTTATTGAGGTTCGACTCCCACATACGTAACAGGCATGCTAAAAGCCTCCTCTTAGAGACTTTTTTTCTTTAATAAATATAGATATGTCAATATAGGAAATGTTATAAACAAAATTAGGCCACGAAGCAGAAGCGCGTGGGCACTGCCTGCACCGTCTTACCCAAGTCATCACACAATTTGCTTCACCATTTTAGACGGTACAACCACTACAGATGACAAAAATATGTTCTTGCTTCCCAGGAAATAAACGGTCACCGCTTTTAATGATTTGCCCTACCAAAAGTTTATCAATTCTTACTTCGTCCTGCGAATCTAGGTATGGCAATCAAGTAACTGGGTAAACTCACTTCAGAAACCGATCATACCCGAATTATGTCGTGCCTCAAACTCCAATCTGATAAAAAAAACTGAAGTGCACCGGGACCAAAACTTTAACATAACACGTAAAGCAGCAATGCCGTGCCAGAAAAAAATCACACTTTACCCTTTGATCGTACCATGTGCATTTCTAATTAGACCTTGTAGTTCAAAGAAACCTAATATCATCTTTACATCAGTTAAACAGCAAGAGAAAAGTAATATCTGCCTTTTGCGGTTTTCCTCAAACAGCACCATTGATGTTAACTTTATTTTAAAATCTATCTTTCCCCTACTCACCAAAAGGAGGATCCTATCAAGGGCAAAAGTGTTGCGTATGGCATATACATAAGTGACTGAAAGCTAACTCTTGGTAAGCACATACACCCAAAATCATCCGTCTAATGGACGAGTTTTTACATCGTTAGTTTTTCATTTGCTGAATCTACTCCGAATTATAGCAGCAGCTCAGAAGGGAGTTAGTTACAGTCAATCTGTTTCAAGGGGAAACCCTGAGGCAGTATTCTTATGACAATCTGTGCTGCTCTGCCTCGCTGCTATTACACACTGACTGACACTTGGCTAGGCATTGAGTCCAAAGTTAGAAGCAAACTGATTTTTATGGTATCAAACTAAGACTGCAAAAGAGGTGGATAACAAGTTCATGACTGTAATTTATGTATACTAAAATATCCCCAAATAATTAATAAATGCAAACATATTGCTGACTCTATCATAGAGTAACACAAAGGAAGCATAAGCTTTTCCCCTATTGTAATTTATGACATTTATGAATCTTTTAGATACATGGTTTGGCTCACCCTTTTGCACACACTCACCAAATCAATAAGTTGTGCTCAAGAACAGGGCCACCATCATTTGCAGTCAGTGAGAGTTTGCCTGCTTAAAAAGACATCAGAAATAGGAGCCCAGAAGTCCCAATCCTACGAGCACCCTCAATCCTGAGCTTAACCAATCAAAATCTTCTCCATCTCCATGAAACACAATATAGCTCTAAACAGAGACACCACCTCACCCTTTCAGGAGAAATACTTTAGTAAACACACTGTAAGAAACTGGGTTGTTGATTGACTGGGGTGTAAACCCTGGTCTGACACTATAATGCTTGTCAGAGTGAGGCACAAGCCAACCCTAAATTATCCCTGCGGTTAACCCTCTGGTGGCTTGGCACAGAGCAATCATTAGACGTTTAGAGTCACAAGATCAGGCCCACAGTAATGGAGTGCAGGCTGGCTACAGGGAACCAGTTTGGGGAGCTTTGTGAGGATTCACATCGAAGACAAGACATGCAGCTAAAGTGATGCATAGCTTCTGAAATATGGCAAGGATGTGATGCGATGTCCTGCATCGTTGTCATTAAGGATCCCTTTGGGAAGGGCTTGGGATTCAAAGTGCGGCATCGAGGATGCGTCATGTAGTCAGGCTCATGAGTCTGTTCTGAGGGTCTGCAAGGCTGCCATGTGGAGTCTGTCGTTGTTGTTGGAAATGGGGTCTCTGGTTGGCAGTCAGTTTGCACTCTGTCCAAGCAGAGATCTTCACTCTAGTCAGGGCAATTTACAAACACAAGATAACCCCTGCTTACCCCTTGATAGCTTGACACAAGCAGTCAGGCTTATCTCAAATGCAATGTGTAATGTCATCCCTGGTGTCTAGTGGGAGAGCTCTACATTCCTACTAGCCTGCCTTCTGCCCCTCTCCTCCTTTTCTCTGCTTGCTCTCTGTTCTGCTTCACTTCTGTCCCTTTGTGCTTCTTTTACTTCGCGCAACACTCTTCCTCGTTTTTCTCTCACTCCGCTCTCTCTCTCTCACTTTCGCTCTCTGCCCTCTCTCTCTCCCCCAACACTGCTGCCCTTGCGGCCCCGCCTCCCTCTCTCGCGCTGTACTCCCGCCGCTGCTGCCCCTGCAGCCCCGCCCCCTTTTTGAGGCCCGGACCCTTTTTCGCACAGTTTTTTGCCCCCGCTCCTGACTCCCAGCTGTCCTCCCTCCCACCTCTCTACTTAATGGCGGCCGCTGCATGGTAGCTCGAGCAATATCACTGACCTGGTAAGTGCACTACTCTGCCTCCTGTGGCTCCACCTTGTAAGTAGAGCCCTTTCCCTGGCTCCTCTGAACTCCTGACCCCTGTCAGGAGTTCGAAGCCCTCCTCCACCCGCAGGCTTCTGCCTGCGCCTCATCCCTGGTGTCTAGTGGGAGAGCTCTGTTTTCCTAATAGGCTATCTTCTGCCTCTCTCCTCCTTTTCTTTGCTTGCTCTCTGTCTGCTTCACTTCTGTCCCTTTGTGCTCCTTTTGCTTTGCGCTACACTCTTCCTTGTTTTCTCTCACTCTGCTCTCTCTCTCTCTCACTTTCTCTACCCCTCCTCTTTCCCCGGTGGCTGCTGCCCTACCCCCTGCACTCCCGCCATTGCTGCCCCTGCGGACTGCCCCCTTTTTTGAGGCCAGCCCACTTTTTCATGCCATTTTTCACCCCGCCCCCGCCTCCCAGCTGTCCTCTCCTCCCCCCCACCTCCACACTTAATGGCAGCTGCTGTGTGGTAGGTCGAGCAATATCACTGACCTGGTCAGTGCACTTGCTCTGCCTACCGTGGCTCCACCTTGTAAGGAGAGCCCTTTCCCTGGCTCCTCTGAACTCCTGACCCCTGTCAGGAGTTAGAGACCCTCCTCCACCGCAGGCTTCTGCCTGCCCCTCATCCCTGGTGTCTAGTGGGAGAGCACTGCTTTCCTAATAGGCTACCTTCTGACTCTCTCCTCCTTTTCTGTGCTTGCTCTCTGTTCTACTTCACTTTTGTCCCTTTGTGCTACTTTTGCTTCACGCTACACTCTTCTTCTTTTTTCTCTCACTCCGCTCTCTCTCTCTCACTTTCGCTCTCCCCCCTGTGACTGCTGCCCCTGCGGCCCCACCCCCTCCTCTCGCTGCACTCCCGCAGCTGATGCCCCCGTGACCCCCCCTTTTTTGTGGCCAACCCCCTTTTTCACACTATTTTTCGTCCCCGCCTCCCAGCTGTCCTCTCCTCCTCCCCACCTCCTTACTTAAGGACGGCCATGCCTCTGGCGTGCCAGAGGCAATCCCGTCTGCACCCGTCTGTGCCTGGATGATGCCCAGCACCAGAAACCCTGGCTCTGCCCCCCCCACCACCGCCACACATGTCTTCATTACGATGATGCCACCCTCCGCGCCCTCAACACTGCCGCTCTCCCGCCTCTCTTCAAGCCTCCCTGCAGACCACCCGTGGAGCCTTCTGCCAGAGCTGCACCTTCACCAGCCTCCATGCCAACGACCCACCCACCAAGGCAAGACTGAACCATCTCAGATGCATCCTTCTCAACACCCGCTCCGTCCACAAGCATGCAGTAGAGCTATGGAATCTACTCGACTCAGCCTCCCCAACGTCGCCTTCCTGACCGATACCTGGATAAACCCCTCCTCAGCACCTGACATTGCCATAGCCATCCCGGTCAGCTACAAGATCACCCGCAGGGAAAGCTCCAACAAACCAGGAGGAGGCATAGCCATCATCCACAAGAACACCCTCAGGATCACGACCAGCACCGAAGACACCCTCAGCATCAACCTACACCTGCACTTCCAGATCCACACTGACCCAAACACCACCCTCCGAGGGACCTTTGTCTACAGGCCCCCCAGACCCTGACAGCAGTTCAGCGACTCCATCCCTGACATAATCAGCATGCACACTCTCGCATCCACTGACTACATAGTCCTCGGGACTTAAACTTCCACCTCGAGAACACCAATGACAACAACACCGCCACCCTGCTCGACAACCTCTCCAACCTCGGTCTCAAACAGCTCATCACAACACCGACCCACTCCGCACGTCAGACACTCGACCATATTTTCTCCTCCAGCAATCACGTCTCTTTTAGCACCCACCACCAAACTCCACTAGACAGATCACCTCTGCATCCACTTCTCCCTCAAGAAACCCACAACACACCACCACCTACAACGGATCCCCCACAGCAGTTGGAACAAGGTCACTGAAGACCAACGCATCGCGACCCTCTCCCGGAACCCACCCATCAACACCACCAACACTGATGCAGCTGCCCGCAACTTCAGGCAATGGGTCGACACTTGTGCCAATACTCTCGCCCCAATCAAGAATTCCACCAAGAAACGCATTGACAGAAAGGCCTTCTGGTTTACCGCCGACCTCCACGAATCTAAGCAAACCTGCAGAAGACTTGAAAGAAAGTGGTGTCAAGATCAGACTCTGGACAACCACACAGCCTTCAAAAACGCCATCCGCAGACACTACCAAGTCATCCGAGCCGCCAAGAAAACCGCCTTCAAAGACCAAATCAACAACACACACAGCCACAAGGAGCTCTTCAACGTCGTGAAGGAACTCTCCAACCCCAGCTCCAATGCCAACGACATCCCGCCACCCCAAGACCTCTGCGGCTTCCTAGTCTCCTACTTCCACTGCAAGATTGCAGACATCCATGACAGCTTCAGCACCCAGACCCCCCCGGCAACCACCAACACCGCAGATTCACCTCTGACCAACCTCCTGCTCTCCTGGGCCCCCATCAATGACAACGACACAATTGCAATCATGAACACCATCCACTCCGGCTCTCCATCTGACCCCCACACTCACCACATCCTCAACAAAGCAAGCTCTGTCATCGCACCCCAACTACAGAAGATCATCAACGGCTCCTTTGAGTCCGCCACCTTCCCGGAGAGCTGGAAACATGCCAAGATCAACGCCCTCCTCAAAAAAAAAACATGGTGGACCCAAAGGACCTCAAGAACTTATGGTCTATCTCCCTGCTCCTCTTCCCGGCAAAATTAATTGAGAAGGCTGTCAACAGACAACTAACCCGCTTCCTCGAGGAGAACTGCACCCTGGACCCTTTCCAATCCGGATTCCGCAACAACCACAGTACCAAAATCGCCCTCTTCGCCGCCACCGACGACATCAGAACCATACTGGACAACGAAAAAACCACGGCTCTCATCCTCCTGGACCTCTCGGCCGCGTTCAACACCATCTGCCACCACACCCTATGCTCACACCTCAGCAATGCAGGAATCAGTGAAAGAGCCCTGGACTGGGTCACCTCCATTCTCACCGGCAGAACCCAGAGAGTCCACCTCCCACATTCCACTCGGAGGCCACCAAAATCATATGTGGCATACCTCAGGGTTGGTCCCTCAGCCCGACCCTCTTTAACTTCTACATGGCCCCCCTTGCTAACATCGTCCGATAACTCAACCTCACCATCATCTCACACGCTGACGATACCCGGCTGATCCTCTCCCTCACCAAGGACTCTGCCAAGACCAACCTCCGCAAAGGAATGAAGGCCATCGCCGAATGGATGAAGAGCAGCTGCCTCAAACTCAATTGCGACAAGATGGAAGTCCTCATCTTCGGCTCCAAACCCCTTTGCATGGGATGACTTCTGGTGGCCTGCCACTCTCGGAGCCGCTCTGACTCCCACCGACCACGCACACAACCTAGGATTCATCTTGGACTCCTCATTATCCATGACCCAGCAAGTCAACACCATCTCCTCCTCCTGCTTCAACACCCTCCACATGCTCTGAAAGATCTACAAATGGGTACCCACAGAAACAAGAAGAACAGTCACCCAAGCACTCGTAAGCAGCAAACTGGACTACAGCAATGCCCTCTATGCAGGAACCACGGGCAAACTCCAGAAGAGGCTGCAACGCATCCAGAACGCCTCTGCATGCCTTAGACTGGACATCCCCCACCATTACCACATCACAGATCACCTGAGAAACCTGCACTGGCTCCTAGTCAGCAAGAGAATCACCTTGTTCTCACCCACGCTCACAAAGCACAAAGCACTGCACAACACCGGCGCAGAAAACTTCAACTGACGACTCTCCTTCTATACCCCGACCAGGCATCTCCGCTCCGCCGACCTCGTTGAGCAGTAGCAGCCCCTCCCCCTGAAACTACAAAATAGGAGGCAAGCTCGGTTCAAGCCCTTGAAGATTCTTCTCAAGCAGGAATGCACAACAAAGTACAGTCTTTATCTTCTTTCGGGCAGAAGCAGCAACTGCAGGCCAACCCAGCAAAGCCCAGTCACAGGCCAAGGGGCAGTACTCCTCCTCCAGCTCTTCAGCTGTTCTCCATGGCAGAGGTTCCTCTTGAATCCAGAAGTAATATGAAAATCTGGAGTTTTGGGTCCACTACTTATACCCCTTTCTGCCTTTTATGTAGGCAAACTTCAAAGGAAAGTCTCTGTTGTTTACAGGATCCTGCCTTGCCCAGTGAAGGCCCGGACACACACCAAGGGGTTGGAGGCTGCATTGTGTGAGGACAGGCACAGCCCATTCAGGTGTAAGAACTTACTTCAGCAGAGGCCAACAGCAGTTTTCAGGGTAGGTCCAGTTGGAACTTGTCAGTTACAAAAAAGACCTCTTGAAACTTTTTGTTTCCCTGTAACTTGAAGAGGAGGTCAGTCTTACAACCCTTGGAGTCAACGTCTTTGTTGTGGGTACAAGAGGGAACAGGTCCAGTCCTGAAGGGCTCTTCTCAGGTGTCAAATAGCAGGATCAGTCCTCTTCTGATCTTCCACAGGTCCAGTAGTATTCTGAACAGGGTTCCAGGGTGCCATATTTATGCCAGGTACTAGATTGTGAGTGGAGATGAATCCCGAATCCTCCCTAACCAATGATGTAAATGTTCTCATGGGCATCTCTATCCACTTTGCAGCAGATTTTGTCGACCTTACTGCAAACAATTCCACAGTGCCCCTCACTCCTAAAAATCCTGAATGCCTTTCTCCCTTGTACATAGCCTGTGTGCCCACCCAGAGGTTTGGCCTTGCCAATGAGCAGTCCCTTTTCTGTGGTCACTACAAACCAGTTCTGTGGGCAGCTCCCCTCCTACTGGAATTGGCCCCTGCCTGACTGAGGGAACAAAGGAAGAGCCTGTCCAGGTGTTATCCGACATTTACCTGTGTGATAGATGAATGAAGTCAAGATGATGATCTATCCAGTTCAGACAAGGAAAGTCCACAGGTGCAATGTGTACAAAACGGTGTGATGGAAATCAGTGCAGACAAAAGGCAAAAAAAAAAAATTGTGATATGATGCAGGTTAAGTTCAAAACTTTTTGTCCATAAGATAGGTTCTATGTTGGAAAAACCAGGCATTCATCCCCAATTCTTCACTGAAGAAACCAGTAATCTCTTGGGAATTTATAAATTAGTATTTAAGTTTAAAGACTGGGAAGCTGAATGTAAGATGTGTTTGGCTGAAAGAGGACTGCCAGTGTCGGGATGGTAGAATCAGGGTGACTTAGGTATTTTGCTTGATCCCAATAGCTCAGGCCCTGCATTGATTGTAAAGGATGACAAGAAGGAGAGCTGTTTGTTAAAAACATTCCCATATGTATTTTCTGGCAAAGTTGGGGAACTGAAAGATTTAGTCCACAAAATTGTACTTATGAAATGTGCACAGACAGTTGCACATAAAGTCAGATATATAACTTTAAGCATAAAGGAGGAGATAATTGAAAAAAAATGTACCAATTGGTAGATTCAGGTATTATTGAGCGTACAAAATCCTCTGATTATATGCCCTCTCTAGTTGTAGCACAAAATGGACATTGTCAGCTTTGTGTAGACTCAAGGGAATCAAATAAGAACATTTTTGTAGAAATGGTTTCCTTACTCTGCAAAGGGGAACTTCTTTCTGTAACAAAAAGGGATGAAGTGGTTTTCCACGAAAGATGACAACTCAGCGTACCACCAGGTACTTTTATATCAAGACAGTAACGCCCTCATTACAACCCTGGCGGTCTCTGTTAAAGCGGCGGTAACTCCGCCAACAGGCAGGTGGTAAAAAAAAATGGGATCACGAGCACTGTGGAAACCGCCAACATAGACAGCCACTTTAACACTCCGACCGCCATGGCAGTAGCAACAAACACCACGGCTTTCACCACCAACAGACAGGCCGAATACAATGTATCGCCCACCGTATTACAAGGCACCAATCCACCAGGTTTTCCGGGGCGGTACCAGCGCCATCAAAAGCACGGCAGAAACTGAACAATGAAGGGGAACCACTCACTTCTCAAAACTCCACGAAGAACCATGACACCATGGAGCCGGAATTGCAGATCCTCCCCATGTTGGTGTATCTACTAATACACTACGAAGTAGAAGGAAGGCGGTGGCAGCGACGACGGTGAGTACTGCACCTAGCACAGAGGGGAGGGGGGAAAAGAGAGTAACCCACTGCTTGCTCCTGGGGAGTGCAAAGCCACAGTCTCTCAAGTGGGTGGTTTGCCCACTGCTTGGTCCTGGGGAGTGCAAAGCCACAGTCTCTCAAGTGGGTGGTTTGCCCACTGCTTGGTCCTAGGGAGTGCAAAGCCACAGTCTCTCAAGTGGGTGGTTTGCCCACTGCTTGGTTCCGGGGAGTGCAAAGCCACAGTCTCTCAAGTGGGGAACAAGTTCCACTGGTTCTGGAGGGGGCTTTGTGCCCAGAGTGCTTCATCCTGCCAAAGATTGGGTGAGGGGATGTATCTCTCTACTGGTTCTGGAGGGGGCTTTGTGCCCAGAGTGCTTCATCCTGCCAATGATTGGGTGAGTGGATGTATCTCTCCACTGGTTCTGGAGGGGGCTTTGTACCCAGTGATGCTGCACCTGGGGAGTGGCAGTTGACATCCTCTCACCTTGGTGTCTGAGCCACGCGATGTACCTGTAACAGGTAGCATGATACTACATGGCGGCAGAACCGCTCTCCTTCCTGCAGCGACTTAAGCTGCTAACTGCTGGTCGTGCCAGTGCTGGAGGTGGTGCCTCAAGTGGCGTGTCCAGGGTCCAGGATGTCACCTGCAGCCTCCGACGGCTGCCCACTAGTGATGCTGCTGACGTCCGACAGAGTGGTACCGGCTGGGCACGTGGCGGTGCAGATGGTGGTGTAGGTGGCGGTGCTGGCCGTGGTGCAAGTGTCTGTTGTGGTGGAGGGAAACACCATACCGTCTCCGGATGTCTGATCCTTGGGGAAGATGCTGCAGACTGATGTTGTAGCAGCGGCCGTGCAGGTGGCGGTGCAGGTGGCGGTCATTGCGGCAGTGGTGACTGTGGTACAGGACGCTGGCATACCTGATGAAATGGTGGTCACCAGCCCCTCACCAGGACGCATCGTGCCCTGAGGTGACTTGCCCTTTGTCTTGTGGCCCTTCCCCACTTTGGCAGTCGCTGCTGGGACCTTGTCACTGTCCTCTCTGCGTTTGGACGAGGCCTTGCTGGGTGGTTGGTGCGACTTTCCCCTGCTGGAAGCCGGCCCCTTTTTGACCTTTGCAGGTGGCAGAATAGGGTGGTCCTTCACATCTGAAGGTGGCACACTGGCAGCTCTGACGGGTGCCCCCTGGGATCCACCCCGACTTTCACGGATCACAGACGCAGATGTGGTGGCTGAGGTGCTGGGATCTAGACATCCTGGCCCCAGGGGACGGACAGGGGAGGTGTAGGGAAGAGGTTCAAGTTAGCTAGGAAAAGCTTTTTAGACACACTGGGACGGGAAGATGGAGGGGGTGTGGGAGTGGAGGAAGAGGTAGTGGTTGTAGGAGGTGTACATCTGCTGAATTTGGGTGAAGGTGCATGGGCCGGAGGCTGTTGTGAGGTGGATGGCTGTTGGGTGGGTGTGTGTCTGCATTTGTGTACTTTGGGAGGAGGGCTCATAGACACACTGGGAGAGGACACAGGGGATTTGTGAATGGTACTGGGGGTGGTGATTGCACGTGAGCGGTGTGTTGTTATGGGCATGCTGGTGATGGAGGCAGTGGCTGATGATGTAGTGCGTGCAAGTGTGAGTGGAGACGAGACTGGGAGGGAGGTGGAGGGCATGGAGGAGAGGGACACAGTGGAGGAAGTGGATGTTGGTATGTGTGCATGGGTATGGTGCTTCTGTGAGTGCTTGTGGGATGTGTGGTGCTTAAGTTTTCCTAAGCCACTTTTGTCTGTTGATGTGCGTGCATGCTGGTCTGATGGTGGGCTTGGGATAGGCTGAGGTAGAGAGGATTGGGTCTGGGTAGTGGAAGTTGGAGGGGGGAGGCTGGACACAGGGACAATGGCTGCCATCAGTGCTGAGGCCAGAGCCTGAAATGCTCTCTGTTCGGCCACCACGCCCGAATGAATGCATCCAGGTATGCATTTGTTTGCT
The DNA here is from genome assembly GCF_031143425.1 of Pleurodeles waltl. Lineage (NCBI taxonomy): Eukaryota > Metazoa > Chordata > Amphibia > Caudata > Salamandridae > Pleurodeles > Pleurodeles waltl. The sequence continues at coordinate 267,711,569 of NC_090440.1, forward strand.
GCAAATGCCTTTCGACACCCTGGATGGCATTCAGAATGGTTGACTGCCCAACTGTGAGGGATCTCAGGAGGTCAATAGCCTCCTCTCTGAGGGCAGCAGGGCTGACTGGGCAGGGCCTGAGGTGCCTAGGGCGAAGGAGATGCCCACCCTCCTGGGTGAGCGGGCACGGGAAACACACTCAGGGGCTGCTGGGAGGGCAGTGCTGGTGGGGGGTGGTGGCTGTACTTGTTGTTGGGGTGGGCACAGAGGGGTCTGCCACTGCCAGGGAGCTTCCATCGGAGGAGGAGTCACTGTCGCCGGTATCTCCTCCTGTCCCCATCGTGGAGCTCCCCTTGCCCTCCGTCCCACTGGTGCCTTCACCCTCCCCGGATTCACCCTCCTGGGCCATGTGGGATGCGTCTCCCTCCATCGTCGGTGCCTCTGCTCCTCCGCCAGATGATGCTAATGCACACAAGGACAGGGTGACAAAACAAGAAGGGGGGAAGAGACAGAGGACACACATGGTCAATGCCAGCAACACCACTACCATTGGCGGACTCAACACACACAGAGCTGCCCTGTGCACTAGGCCTTGCCCAACTAGTCACTATGGCAGTCACCCCCCCATGGGGTACAATGCCTAACGCCAACATATGCACACCTGACACCCACAGGAACCTGCACACTAGTAGCTGTTCAATTATACCATTGGGATAGGGGTGCTTCTGAGCCTGCAAACAAGGGAGCTACCCTGGCATGACCGCCCTGGCCTAGGGGCACCCACAGCCCACACCCCCACCCAGAACCCTTCTAAACCACGCAGAGTCGGCTTTATGACACTGTACTCACCCCCTTGTGGCTGCTGTGATGCCCTCAAGTGCCCATCCAACTCTGGATAGGCCACCGCTAGGATGCAGAAAATCAGGGGGGTCATGGTGTGACAGGCACCCCTTCCACGTTAGGAGGCCAGCCCCAGCTGGGCCTCTGCCGTCTTCTTGCTCCAGCGGTGCAGTTCCTCCCATCTCTTGCGGCAGTGGGTGCTCCGTCTGTGATAGACCCCCAGGGTCCGTACTTCCTTGGCGATGGCACGCCAAATACCTTTCTTCTGGTGGGCGCTGACCTAGAGGAAAAGTACAGGAGGAAAGGAAATTACTCACCAGTCTGGACCATCATACTCATTGCCCACGAGTTCCCACCCATGTCCTGACGCACATACACTGACCATCCTCACATGCAGCCCTCAACTCCCCCCAACATGTGGCTTCCATCCAAACCACTCCAAACAGGCATTTCCCACGCATCGTGCTCACAGTGTACTCACCTGTTTGTCTGGAGGACCGAAGAGTAGCATGTACTGGAGGAGGACCCCATCCACCAGTTTTTCCAACTCCTCCGCAGTGAAGGCAAGGGCCCAGACACATGAGCCATTGTCGCTTCCAGACTCAGTCACAGCAGCACTTGCAGTGTATGTCCTCTCCTGTTGATGGTCAGGTATCAAGTGAGTGAACAGATAGAAAATGGCGGTCACGTCCGCGGCGGTGCGTACCATCACCACTGACGTACATGGCCATTGGCTCCTGGAACCCATAGGGCCCAATGATAACCAATGCTGAGTTGCGCAGCGGTCTTTGACCGCCTGCCACGGTGCTGCACAACGCCAGCGCAGTTACCTCATTTCCCCTTGTCCCTCCTCACAAGTCAGGCAACCGCCATTTCAGGGGTGCACATGGCATGGCACCTAACTGCGTCACAGCACATATTGGCACATATACGGAGTAACTATTTCACACACAGATTTACTAACATTACTGCAGATACAGTTGTGCTACCTATGTGGTAAATGACCCTCTGCTCACCGTTCTACTCCACAGGCTACAACCGCTGGGGCAGATGATGAGATGGCGACATCCTCCGGTGTACAGACCCCTGGTGGACCTGTTGACAATGGAAGACAGACACATCATAATCACATACAGACGTGATTGTGCCACAATCCAAGAACTGTGGGCCCAATTGGAGCCAGACCTGATGTCATCTATCCACCAGCCCACAGGTATACCCCCTATAGTGCAGGTCCTGTCAGTTCTCCATTTCCTGGCAAGTGGCTTCTTTCAAACTACAGTGGCCATGGCATCTGGGATTTCTCAGCCAATGTTTTCTAACGTGTTGACCAGAGTTTTGTCTGCCTTGCTGAAACACATGCACAGCTACATCGTGTTCCCCCAGGTGGAGGATTTGCCCACAGTAAAAGCTGACTTCTATGCCCTGGGACATATCCCCAACATCATTGGTGCCATTCGATGAATGTGCAAATGGTGTGTTTGGTGGACCAGTACATCTCACATGTGAATGCCAAGTATCCTGGCTCTGTGCATGACGCCTATATCTTGCGGAATAGCAGTATCCCTTATGTGATGGGCCAACTCCAGAGGCACCGGGTGTGGCTAATAGGTGAGCCCAAGGTCCCCACACAGCATGAGTAGGTGTCTAGGTATGGGGTAGTCCTTTAGTTTTAGTGTGTGCCTGAAAGGTATCCCTCAAAATTTGCAGGTGACTCTGGTTACCCCAACCTCTCATGGCTACTGACCCCAGTGAGGAATGCAGGACAAGGTCAGAGGACGCGCTACAATGAGGCACATGAACGAACTAGGCGTATTATTGAGAGGACATTCGGCCTCCTGAAGGCCAGATTCCAGTGCCTCTGTCTAACAGGTGGCTCCCTGTACTACTCACCGAAGAAGGTGTGCCAGATTATCGTAGCATGCTGCATGTTGCACAACCTGGCATTGAGATGCCAGGTGCCTTTTCTGCAGGAGGATGAGCCTGGAGATGGTCTTGTGGAAGCGGTGGAGACTGTGGACAGTGAGGAAGAGGAGGCAGAGGAAGAAGATATTGACAACAGAACGAACATCATCATGCAGTTCTTCCAGTGACACGCAGGTAAGAGACTGTACATGTCAGCCTCTTCACCTCTGTCTATGGACACTGACTGTTCCCTGTGGATTAACTTTTTGCAGATCTGGGTACCACATTCTGCCTTCTGCTATATGTACTGCTGGCCAACAACTGTCATACATTGGTATGAGTAAATGAGCATTTACATTGCTATATGTTGCTAATGTTGTAATAATACATTTGTGAAAGATCAGACTGACTCCAGATTGGTTTGTGATTAAAGGGTGTTTATATAGGGGCTAATGAGTATAGGGGCATGTGCAAGGGGCTGGGGTGATGGTAGAGGAAGGTCCATAGTAGAGTCCAGTCTCTTGGTATCACAAGTGCATTGTCTAATGGGGCAAAGGAAGGGGAGTAATGGCAGTTCAAGTTGGACAGGGTGACATAGTGGGACAGAAGGGTGACAATCAGGAGAGTCTTATATCCTGGTGGGGGTCTTGGCAATGTTCTCTGTCTTCTGCCTGGATCGCAGTGACCATTTGCGGGGTGGTTCTCCTTCTGCAGGGGGTGGGGTGCTGGTAGCCTGTTGTTCCTGTGGCGGTGCCTCCTGTCCACTAGCGCCGGTGGAGGTGGAAGGCTGTTCCTCGGTTTGGCTAGTGTCGGGCCCTTTGTTGTGCCACTGCCTCCCTCATGGTCTTGCCCATGTCAGCCAGCACCCCTGCTATGGTAACCAGGATGGTGTAGATTTTGGTGAGGTCATCCCTGATCCCCATGTAATGTCCCTCCTGCAGCTGCTGTGTCTCCTGAAACTTGGCCAGTACCATGCCCATGGTCTCCTGGGAATGGTGGTATGCTCCCATGATGTTGGAGAGTGCCTAGTGGAGAGTGGGTTCCTTGGGCCTGTCCTCACCCTGTCGCAAAGCAGTCCTCCCAGCTTCCCTGTTGTCCTGTGCCTCTGTCCCCTGAACCGTGTGCCCACTGCCACTGACCCCAGGTCCCTGATCGTCCTAGGTTAGTGGGTTTGCCTGGGGTCCCTGTAGTGGTGGACACAGTGCTGATTGACGTGTCCTGGGGACAGTGGCATGGGCCCGCTGGGTAGATGCTGTGCTGGTGTTTCCTGAGGGGGAGGTTCTGTGGTGGTTTGGGACTGTGGCAGGGGAACCGACTGTCCATAGGTCCCAGATGGGCCAGGCTGGTCATCCTGATCCAGGTGTGCAGAGCTGCTGTCATCACTGGGGGCCTCTTCTGTGGGGGGAATGGATATGGCTGGCACCTCCTGTCCGGTGACGTTGGGTAGGGGTCCTGTTGGGATGTAAATGCATTGTTATTGTATCTGTGTGTGCCATCTTGTGCAATGGGTGTGTTCCTCTGTATTTATGTGCTTGCACTGTCGCCTTGGCCTTGTGTGTTTGGTGATTATGTGGGTTGGGTGAGACTCTCTACTGGGCATGGTGTGGTGATGGGTGTCCATGCAGAGGCTTGGTATTGGGATGGGTGGGTTGTGATAGTGGGGTATATGTGAGGTGTTGGAGTGATGGGGGTGAGGGTAGGGGTAGGAGTTTGTGATGGCATGCAGGTAGGGTGGGGGATAAAGTAGTAAAGATTTGACTTACCAGAGTCCAGTCCTCCTGCTACTCCTGCGAGGCCCTCAGGATGCATGATTGCCAAGACTTGCTCCTCCAATGTTGTTAGTTGTGGGGGAGGAGGTGGGGGTCCACCTCCAGTCCTCTGTATAGCAATCTGTTGTCTTGAAACCATGGAACGTACCTTCCCCCATAGGTCGTTCCACTTCTTCCTGATGTCACCTCTGGTTCTGGGATGCTGTCCCACTGCTTTGACCCTGTTGACGATTCTCCGCCATAGCTCCATCTTCCTTGCAATGGAGGTCTGCTGCACCTGTGATCCGAATAGCTGTGGCTCTATCCGGATGATTTCCTCCACCATGACCCTGAGCTCCTCCTCAGAAAACCTGGGGAGCCTTTGAGGTGCCATGATGTGGTGTGAGTGATGTGTGAGGTGATGTGTGGAGTGATGTGTTGGGGTGTGTGCTGTGAGGTACGTGGATGGTGTATGTGTGATGGTGTTCTGTACCTCTGGATGATGGTGTGATCTTTGCTTTTCTCTCTCTCTGCTTGTTCAAATTTTTTCCCTGTAAGGGGTTGTGTGTAGTGTGGGTGTGGGTTTTATATTGGATTGGGTGTGTTGGTGTGGTGTGTGTATGTGTGTCAGGTGTGTGTATTTTGAATTGTCCAATATGGTTGTGTTTTGTAAGTGTGTGTGTATTTTGATCACGGCGGTGTGTACCGCCAATGGTTTACAGCGGTTGAAAGGCCACCGCGTTGATTCATGGGTTGTGATACTGTGGGCGTATTCCTGTTGGCGTGATGGTGTGGGTTTTGCTATCGCCAGATTATCACTGACTTTTGGTGTGGCGGACTTGTGTGGGTGTCTGTATTGTGGTGGATTTCTCAGTGTGGGTCATAATACCTGTAGTGGACTACCGCCGCGGTATGGCCTAAATATCTTACAGCTTTCATAACACCCATAGTGTGTTTCCAGTTCAGCAGAGTGCCATTCGGCCTAGCATTGGCCGCAGCAATGATCCAGCAGCACATGTACCAGTTGTTTCAAAAAAGGGAAAGGGTATACATTTCAAGGATTATATTTTAATAATGGGCAAGAACAAGGTGGAACATGATGATGAGTTAAGTGAATTAAAATGATCCTTGAAGAATATGGGTTGACTGCTGAAGAAACAAAGGCCCTCATTATGTCAATGGCAGTAATGACCGCCTACCGCCGCTGCGACAGCCGCCAAAACACTGTTGCTGTGGCTTCCTACCATCCGCCATATTATGACCGTAGCCGGAATTCCGCCAGAAGGCTGGTGAAAATTCTGGCTATGGTCATCGCGGTGGACGGTGGTAAGGTGGCGCTGCTGCCAGCAGCAGCGCTATGCCAGTAGACCGCCACAGCCCCCTCATGATCCATGATATGGCCTGGCAGTGTTCTTCTGGCGGACGATGCTGCTGGCAGCAGCGCCACGTCCCATCTCCTGCCGGAGGACCCCCTGCAACCAGGTAAGTTGGGTGCTCCGACAAGGGAGGGGGGTGGGGGGTGTTGTGTGTGTGGGGGGGTGTATGTGGTTGTGGGTGTATGTTTGTGTGTGCGTGCATGCATGCAGGTGTGTGCTGTGTGGTATGCGTGTGTGCATGAATGGGTGTGAGTGTGTGTGTATGTTGTGTTGTGTGAATGTGTGTGTGCTTGTATGTATGTCAGTGTGTGTGGATGTGTGTGTGAATGAATGTATGCATGCGTGGGTGAATGTGGGCATGAGTGTGTGTATGCGTGTGTATGTTGGTGCCTGAATGTGCGTCTAAGTCGTGGGGGGGTCAGGAGGGGGACGGTGGGGGAGGACTCTGGGGAGGGGGAGACCCTTATCAGTGTCAGGGAAGGAATTCCCTGGCAATGAGAGTGCCTACTGCCATGGCGGTAGGCGGGGTCATAATCCCGCGGGTGGGACAGTGATGGCCGCCTGGCTGGAGACTGAAGACTCCAGCCTGGCAGCTGTTACCACCCTGGCAGACGGAGTGGTACATTGGCGGTTTGGCTTGAGCCAAACCGCCAATGTCATACTTTGGGGGAGGTACCGCCAGCCTGTTAGCAGTACCTTTCTCCAAAATACCGCCAGGGTTGTAATGAGGGCCTAAATGTAGATTTGCAAGGAACAAAATAACATAGTAAGGACATGAAATTAGCCCCAAAGTCATCACACCTAAAACGGAACTGACTGAAGCTATTAAACAAGCACCAGTCCCATAGAAGAAGGATGAATTGAGATCCTTTCTAGGATTACCTGAATTTTATTGTAAATTTGTATCCAACCTTTCTGGGAAGATGTACAACATGATGCAACTGCTAAAAAAGTCAGTGTCAAAAAGTATTAAAAAACATTAAGGAAGACATGTGCACATTTCCAGTGTTGCAAGGGTTTTACCCCGGGTATAAAAGTATCATAGCCACAGATGCAAGTGGTAAAGGGCATTGGGCAGTTCTCTCTCAGTTGTGTGAGGATGGTACAGGATACGTGGTTGCTGTTGCAACCTGCGCTCTAACTCCAACAGAGGAGAAGTACTATGTTATAGAAATGGAGACTCTAGGATGTGTGTGGGTTTTAAAACACTTCTAACAGTTCATTGGGGCATTAAGGTAATAGTCAGAAGTGATCACAAACCCCTGATCAAGGTCGTCCGCCGAGACCCGACGATCAGGTTGCCGCCAGTTCATCAGCCTTCCACGGACCCCATTAAGAGTTCCCCACTAGGTCAGTGGGTGGCAACGGTGTTTCCGCCCGCTGGCCCAGTGGGGAACGACGTACAACAGCGACGCCGGCACATAACAGAGTTGGAGGCAATGCTGTAGTGCGTAGGGTGCACTAGCAAAGCAGAAAGTAAACAGCGCAACAGGGCTGGCAAGGGGGGCCCCTGCACTGACCATGGCAAGTGCATGGGCAGTGGATGGGCACCCCTGGGGCCCCTACACCCAAACTCCACCAGCAGTTACATGGCTGGGGGAGAAGGAGGTTGTAATCCCCTGGTCGGCGCTGCTTGCAGCCCATCCCTGGCAGATTAGGACCACCAGCACCGCCAGTCCCTCCTATGGAGGAAAACTGGCAGTGCTGGCAGTCCAACCATGGCGCTAACACCACGTCATAATGTGGTGGTCCGACTTCCACATTGGCGGTGGTCCGACCGCCACAGCGACCCTGGTGGTCTTAAGACTGCCAGGGTCATAATGAGGCCCTATATGTATGAAGTCCACAATGTTTCGGGAGTTCGCAGTAAATTGCTGATTTTTTAAAGTAGGTTACCGTTGCCCATAGAGCAGAACACATGTAATAAGTGGGATGAATGTTTAGTAGCAAAGGTATTTTCAATGGAACTACAAAGCATGGGCAAGGATGCATGGTTACAACTCAAGAACAAGGTAGCACCCTTGCTGAATTCACGAACTATATCAAGGAGGATTGGCTAGGAAAGACAATTTTGAGTAGGATCTTATATCATTTTGGGAAATAATTTATGAAGGAGGGGTTTTTTATTGAGAGTTAGCAAATTAATTCCAGCTGTAAGTATACAGAAAAAAATATCAATCTGTACAATGAAGGTCCCCTAGATATTGTAAAAACTAAAAGCAGAATCAAACAATCCTATTGGTGGCCAGGTACAGAAAATAAATTGAAAAATTGTAAGAGATTGTATAAATGTATAAACTCTGATAAGGCTATGATTACATTCAATCCTCGTCTACAGCTCACAGAAGTACCATAAATGTCTTGGTAGAGGATTGTGGTGGACATTTTCGGTCCTGTGCAAGATGCATGTGGAATATCCAAATTCATCCTGGTGGTTGTTGACCATTTTTCCTAATGGCCAGAAATCAAAGTTGTACAAAAGCAGACACCTGGGAAGAGTGACACTTTTAGAAGAGATATTCTGTAGGGAAGGTTTACCCAAAGTAGTGGATAGTGACAATTGAGTACAACTTTTTTTCAGATATTTTCAGAAAATCCATAGAAACAAAACTGCAGTATAAGACAAAACAAAAGCTTTTTACCACCTAGAAGGGAATGGTAACATTTTAATAGCATTATAAAAAGGATCATTGATTTATCCCACAGTAACACCATCAATTGGGAAAATGAGTTAATGCAAATGGTAGGAGCTTACAGACTGCCACGGTGTGACGTCGCTGACCATAGCCTTTTTTAGTTGATGAGGTGGGGAATCACCTTACACTAATGATAACACGGGATGGTTAACCAAGACTAAGAAAATTGACTGGTCTCCCTTGGTAATTAGATAACAGACGAAAATGAATCAAGAAAAGTATATAAGTAGATATGATTCACTACATAGGTTAAAGAAAGTAGATCTTAAGGTAGGAGATGTAGTAAAAGTGAAGAAGGGAAGATTGGTTAGAATGGAACAGAGTACATACTCTGACAATATTTGTCAGTTGGTAAAATTCTATGCAAATTAGCATTGCAGAGTAATGATAATGTTTGGCAGGTTTGTAGATTGTCATTATTCAGAGATGATAAAATGAATGAGGAACCCAAAGTATCTAAATTAAGAGTATGACTGGATAGATGATGCATTCCCAACCTTGATTATCCCCATCAATTGCATACACAAAGTAACCAGGAAATGGATAATAGGGAAAGTGATGAAAATGAGAATGTAACCAGAAAAGAAGGAAGCACTGTAACAACACACTGTGTTACTAGGTAAGGGAGAACCGTTATGAAACATATGAACTTTTTTAGAGATTTTGTAACAAATAACATTGTTAAGTAGATATTGGTGCATTTATTCTGGACATTGTGAATGTTATTCTTTACAATGCATATTTTAGCCTTAATAAATAAGTATGTGTATGCTGTGTATATAACAAATTTTACTTTAACTTGTGCAAGTGTTATTTATATTTCCTCATATTTACATTCCTTACCGCTTATTTATTATTCCATATTTATTAGTGTTGGAAATGACCTTTCTGCAGGGTAACCCCAAAACTTTTTGCCTTCCTCTTTCTCTTTTTCTGACCTCATTCTTGCTGGTTTTAGGACTCTGCACACTTTACCACGGCTAACCAGTGCTAAAGTGCATATACTTTCTCCCTTAAAACATGGTGACATTGGTTAATACCCAATTGGCTTATCTAATCTACCTGTAAATCCCCAGTAAAGTGCACTTCATGTGCCCAGGGCCTGTAGATTAAATGCTACTAGTGGGCCTGCAACACTGATTGTCCCACCCACCTAAGTAGCCCCTTAACCATGCCGCAGGCCTGCCATTGCAAGGCCTGTGTGTGCAGTTTCAGTGCCACTTCGACTTGGCATTTAAAAGAGCCTTAAACTCCCTTTTTTCTACATATAAGTCACCCATAAGGTAGGCCCTAGGTAACCCATATGGCAGGGTGCTATGTAGATAAAAGGCAGGATTTATACTTGTGCAATGTATATGTCCTGGAAATGTAAAACTCCTAAATTCGTTTTACACTGATGTGAGGCCTGCTCCTTTCGTAGGCTAACATTGGGGCTACCCTCATATACTGTTTGAGTGGTAGGTTCTGATATGAAAGGAGTAACAAGGTCATATTTACTATGGCCAGAATGGTAATACAAAATCCTGCTGACTGGTGAAGTTGGATTTAATATTTCTGTTTAAGAAATGCTACTTTTAGAAAATGAGCATTTCTCTTCACTTAAAATCCTTCTGTGCCTTCCAATCCACCTCTGGCTGGGTTACTTGATAGCTCACTTGTGAATTTTACTCAGACAACCCCAAACACAGGATGCTCAGTCACCTGCACAAACCTGCATACTGAATGGATCTTCCTGGGCAGGGAGGGTGGAGGGCCCAACTCTTACATGTCAAAGGACAGTGGCCTGCCCTCACACTATGGACTGCCAAATCCCCTAATGGGACCCTGGCAGACAGGATGGAACTGAAAGGGGACCTTGTGCACTTCTAAGCCACTCTTTGAAGTCTCCCCCACTTCCAAGGCACATTTGGGTATTCAAACAGGGCCTCTGACCCTACCAATTCAGACACTTCTGGACAAGATACCACTTGTGAAGAAACTCTGAACCAGACCCTGCAACCTGCCAAGAGGAACTGCCTGGCTGCCCAGAGGACTCACCAGACTGCTTTTCTGCAAAGGACTGCTGTCCTGCTGTTGCCCTGATACAGTGTTGCTCTGCTGAGAAGTGCTTTCCAAGGGCTTGGATAGAGCTTGCCCCCTGTTCTTTGAAGTCTCAGGACCAAAAAGACTTCATCCTGCAAAGAACTCCTTGTGCAACAAAAATTAAATGCACAGCCTGCCAGAAACAATGCACAACCTGCATCGTGGTGAGAAAATCATCGGACGCTGAACCAGAACGAGGCAGCCTGACTCCTCGAGAGGAAATCGATGCAGCGGCAGCGTTGTGACCGGAACTTCGACTCACAGCCCACTGGATCAACGCAAAGCCGAGTCGGAACAACACAGCCAGACTTCCTGCATGAAGAATTGATGCATCGCCCACTGGATCGACACAGATCCTGTGACTTTGGGCCAGATCTATGAAAAAGGCCTTTTGCGAATCGGAAATAGTGATTTTTAAGAAATCGCTATTTCTGATTCACAAATTGCAATGTATCACATTTGTGATTCGGTAATAGCGAATTCTTAAAAATCGCAAATGCTATTACCGAATCACAAATTGCAATACCGGCCACCATTCGCACCTGTGGGCCTGTAGGCCCTTATTTGCAAATTTTTTGCATTTCCAAAATTGCGAATTCCTAACCGGAATTCGCAATTTTTGGAAATGCAAAGTCCAGGGTGCTGGGGGCCTTAGACCCCCTCTGCTGCACCCCAACATATTTTTTACAACATGTAAGGTGCACACATGCCAGAAGGGCATGTGTGCTTTACATGTAAATTTTAAAAATGCATTTTAAATGCATTTTTACAATTTGCACATTGTTACCACCAAGTTCAACTTGGTGGTAAATAGCGATTCCTTAATGCCCAATTTGCATTAAGGAATTGCTTGTTACATGTGCTTTAGAAATCGCAAATAAGGATTCCTTATTTGCGATTTCTTATTTAGAGAGTCGCAATTTGCTCTGGATTTCTTTGCATCGTCCCCGGGGCGTCCGAATACCACATAACCCGAAGAGAATCCAAGTCTTGACGCGGGAAATGGACGCAAAGCCTTCTCTCTGTGAAAACTTATTGACTCATCGCCTGTGTGTGACGGAGAAATCAACGCACACCTCTCCATTTTCCATGCATCTCCTCCTCTGCGGTCCTTTGCGGAGATTTTGAACGCAGACCAGGTACTCTGTGCTTGCAAGAGACACTTGTTGCTTTTTAAGCCTAAAGACTCTTTTTATCATTCTCTGAAGTGATATTTCAACGTGTACTTATTGAATCTTGATTGTTTTGACATGCATTCATCCAGATAAATATTCTATATTTTTCTAAACACTGTGTGGTGTATTTTTGTGGAGATATACTGTGTTATTGCATGATTTATTGCACAAACACTTTACACATTGCCTTCTAAAGTAAGTCTGACTGCTCAGTGCCAAGCTACCAGAGGGTGGGCACAAGATAAATTGGATTGTGTAACTTACCCTAACTGGAGTGAGGGTCCTTGCTTGGACAGGGGGTAACCTGACTGCTAAACAAAGACCCAATTTCAAACAATTAGTATTCTGTTGTTATTATTATTATTAATGATTGGAACTGTATATTTTAGATACAATTTAAGAGAGGGGGCTTATGTTTTTGCATTGTACCTTTATGCCTTTATGTGAGTGGCACAGATTGAAAAAGTGTGAGTGAGCTCGAGCTCTAGAATGTTGTAAGCTCAGATTGTGGAAATTGCTGGAGGTACATTGGCAGAGATGGGTGTGGCTGAAGGATGGGCTGATGTCAGAGATCTGAGCAACTGAAATAGATTTTCAAAAGAAACTGCCATGTGGTGTGTATTTACATGCAACTTCACATATAACAGGGAGATGCCTAGAAGCAACGTTCTTTAATACCCGCATATTTCCATTGACAGCACTCACTGCAGGTCCTCCCATAGGAATTAGAAATAGTGTAATTGCCAGATGGCCTTTTTATTATAGAACAAATGTGCATAGACACCCGTAAAAAAAAATATATATATTATTATTTTCATGACATTCCCAGCTGGTAAATGGCCCAATGTCTTTTATGACATAGCCCGTCAGTTTTTGGCATTTTAATCGACAGCAAGTTGCATTGTGAAACAGGGGTGGACTGCTTCTGCAGGACCAGTGACCGAGATTAATTCAAGCCTCCTACCTATCACCTTTTTGTATACTTTAATTACTCTATACATCACTTTAAATAAGTATTAATGCATAATATTTTTCACTTTAGGTGGGAATTTATTTTGTATTTTAAACTTCAGAAAAAAATCTTTTAATTTAATATATTTGAATTACAGACTTCATTCAAAGTTAATAGTGCACAAACATTTTTATTCTGTTTCATATTCAAAATAAATATACAACTTTAATTTACATTCATAGCTAAAACTAACATATTTTCACTACCATTTTCAAGTTAAATAATGATTTTAATGTTCGCTATACTTTAAAATAGGGAAACTCCACAGTCAGAGTGGAGATCTCTGTATGGTAAAGTGGAAGGCAAACCACAAAATGTTATTAAAGCTGAAAAAGGCAAAACAATTTTTATGTTAAATATTATTGCAATTCTTTTACATTGATTTTAAAATTAGAACAAAGAAAACAAAATGCTACAGCACTGTAGTTTTTAGTTTTTTTTAATTTAATTTAAATATAATAATTAAAGTAATTTTTGACATTTATATTGAAAGATAAATTCTCATTTAAACTAAAAAAAACAAATCTTATGTTTTAGTGAATTCAAAAAGTGAAATACAAACATTTATTAAAAGTAGTTTATATTTTAAAACAATTCAATCTTACATTTATTTTAAAATTAAAAAAGTGGTTAATATGTTGTGCAATGTTTTCTTTTTGTATATTTTTACATCAGAATGTATTTATTTATATTTTATCTATTTTAATTAATTTAATTAATGTAATATAACATTATTTCCTATAGGCTTTTATTTTATGTTCCGCTTTCTGTAATTTTTTGTATCTGATGGAGTTTCCAGTATCAGTTGATGGACATATATGGTAATGGACTTACTGCTGTTTTGTTTTTAGCAGTAGTAACTTAGGGCCCCATTACGACTTTGGCAGTCTGAGGGACGGACTGCCAAAACTGTAGGGGGAGGGGGTCGAGGCTGCCTCCATACTGGCAGCCTCACCCCATTGTATTACAATGTTTTCCACCCAGCTGACCAGTGGAAACATCAGATTACGACGTTTCCACTGGTCACTCCGCTGGAAACAGTGTGATAGCGTTGGCCTATGAGGCCAATGCCGTTGCACACCAGCACTCTCGCAATGCGTACCATCTGCATAGCAGACAGTGCATATTCCGAGGGTGCTGGCAGGGGGTCCCTGTAAGGGCATGGGCAGTGCAGGGGCTCTCCTTTGTCCCCCAGCACAGGCTTTCCACCACCCCTTTCATGGTGGTAAAACCACCATGGAAAGGATGGCGGAAAGTGGAGTCGTGATCACCACTACAATGCTGCCATGGGCACCGGTGTGGCTGGCCACACTTCGACCGCTGCCAACTTATCGGGATCTGTAATTCCAGTGGTGATGGCAGTTTCCTGCAGGTTCGATCGCCAAGGTCATAATCTGGCTATTGGACCACCATAAGTGCGGCCGTCTGACCGCCATCACGGGTTTGGCAGTCAAAAGACCGCCAAACTGGTAATGAGGCCTTTAGACTGACAGGGTTAGCACTCTGGAGGCAGAACCTGTAAATCAACACTTTTGAGAGATTTTACCCTCTAAATTGTGTATAGTTAAAAGCAGTAACAGTACTTTAGGAGTTAACTACACACGTAAGTTGTTCTCAATTGAAAGTTACCTTTATGAATCCCCTTTGTGTGTCTGATAAAAAAAAGATTCACATCTGCAGGAAGGTACAACACAGCAATATTCCTTCAGGATAGCCAAGTCATCCTTTTTGCAAGAAATATTACATTTGACAAAAGAGTCCAAAGATGATTTCTTTGAATTGTACAGAAGGCTACTAAGCAAGCTTTACATCTTCTACTGCAGTGGTAACTTTTTTATGCACATACATTTTGAACTGCAGAAACAACTTCAAGCAAGGTATTCATATTTATTATATTCCTTTAAAATTAAACTCCCAACTTAATTTTCTGCACTGCTCAAAATCAAGTGAAAGGCAAACTATTAAATCTTATGTGTATAATTGAAGTGCAGATAGAAACTCTCTGGCAATATAATTTAATATGTTTGTAAGATGTTTTATTTTCAGCTGTATTGACTAGCCTAAAGTCTTAGATCTGTCAGCTTTGGGGTGGTCTTCCCCCAAACATTTTGCCTTCTTTGCCTTATTTTTCTTGATCTGTGTTTGATGGCCTTAGGACTCTGGGTACTTTACCACTGCTAACCAGTGCTAAAGTGCATGCACTCACTCCCCTAAAACATGGTAACATTGGAGTAGCCACAATTGGCATATTTAATGTACTTATATGTCCAGAGTAAATTGCACTATGTGTGTCCGGGGCCTGTAAATTAAATGTTACTAGTGAGTATGCAGCAGTGATTGTGACTCCCACTTAATAAGCCCTTTAAACATGTCTTAGGACTGCCACTGCAGAGCCTGTGTGTGCAATTTGAACACTATGTATATTTGGCATTTAAGTCACTCCTAAAATCTGATTCCGTACAAACGTACCTAGTGAGCAGGGAATACTTTGACTCACCTCGTAACAAACAAAGGGCAGTTTGAAGCCCGAATCTCAGGGAGAAATTTCTCCCGGTTTAACACCAGTAAAATTTGTATTTCAGCTACTAGGTTTAGAGAAGATCGAGGGGTTGTTTGAAAAAAGTGAAACTACTTGAGATGCATTATTATGAAACAGCAGTGTTGGCTGTTGTTCAATAGTCTGAAATGTGTGGTCCAACTAATTACAACATTATTGCCTTTTTAAAACTAGGGTGTAGTTCTGTCCCACTTGAAAAGGGCAATAATTACTTCATTGATAAAAAAAAAGTCTCTTAACCACATGAAGCCTTTTAGCTCCAGGCCCATACTGGGGCTACCAATAATCAGCAGGGTTCTACCAACAGCTGTTATTGAGATAGAGGATCAACAAGACCAGTGGTGTTCAACCTGGATCCAAGAGAGATGGGTACGTACCATAAAATAAAATTCACATATAATAATCCAAATCAACATATCTGAAAGTCTGGCATGGATCCAGCCCTTTCAGAGCTACATTGGACATTTCTAAGCTAGACAGTAGTGAAATCCTGATCAAGGTGAATTAACCCTCTTGGTTGCTTTGGACTTAAACGCTGAACATTCCATTACCATCTCTGCGCTGAAGGGGGTGGACCTCTGAAACTATATTGGATGAATTGCCTGCCTTTTATGTGCAATTTCAGCAGCTAGTACAAAGGCCTAGCTTCTGCCCGAAAGAGATTGAGACCAGAATGAATGTAGCTAGCTCCAGCTCTATGAGCTGATATGGAACTGGTGCAATTTGGTGGAAAAATATTAGCTAAATTAATATTCAGAGAAGGGATCCACAACTGCCTACGTCACTATCCTATTTCGGTCGTCAGACCATTCAAACAACATCCATAGGGAAATAAAATAATATTATTGGAATAAGAACCTACAATAAGATTGCAGTTTTTATGTTATAAAAAGCTTTATCTGCTGAATCTCTCTCCAGACAAAGTACTTTAGATCATACATGGTCACTTCCACAGGTCACCTCCACCATATGGCTGTAGGTTTCACGATCCACTCATTCATTGAATAAAAGAGCAGTTATTTGACACGGACAGCGAAGTCTCTTCTGTATGATTATAGATAGTCTAATGTGTGAGCAAAACTGTGATAACACGTCTTCCGAAGGGTGATTACCTCCACGCCCAAGGGGTTTTTCAAATGTACTGATTGCAATGTTTGCCAGTATGCCAGGGACAAAATTACCTTCTTCCAATACAATACCAAACAAAAGCATTACATACACAACTTTATCAATTGAATACTAAGTTTATACTGTATTGCATCATATTTCAATATCAACAGATCTATGTGGACAGCTCCATATGACCATTGAAATATAGAATACAAGAACACATTAGGGTCAGCAGAAATAGTAATACTAACTACCCTTTGGCTGTCCTTTACAATATGCACCGTGCGGGCTCAGAGATCATTAACATTGGTTTCAATGGCAATGTGGTGGGGGAAACAAGCCCCGAGGGGAGATATAATTTTGACTGTTAGGAGAATGGAAACAAAATGGATTATTAAATCGGGCAATAGACAGGGGCCTAAATATTGAAAGTGAATTACATGTTTTCCTTACAGACTGTGATGTCACATATGCACATATACAGGGAGTGCAGAATTATTAGGCAAATGAGTATTTTGACCACATCATCCTCTCTATGCATGTTGTCTTACTCCAAGCTGTATAGGCTCGAAAGCCTACTACCAATTAAGCATATTAGGTGATGTGCATCTCTGTAATGAGAAGGGGTGTGGTCTAATGACATCAACACCCTATATCAGGTGTGCATAATTATTAGGCAACTTCCTTTCCTTTGGCAAAATGGGTCAAAAGAAGGACTTGACAGGCTCAGAAAAGTCAAAAATAGTGAGATATCTTGCAGAGGGATGCAGCACTCTTAAAATTGCAAAGCTTCTGAAGCGTGATCATCGAACAATCAAGCGTTTCATTCAAAATAGTCAACAGGGTCGCAAGAAGCGTGTGGAAAAACCAAGGCGCAAAATAACTGCCCATGAACTGAGAAAAGTCAAGCGTGCAGCTGCCACGATGCCACTTGCCACCAGTTTGGCCATATTTCAGAGCTGCAACATCACTGGAGTGCCCAAAAGCACAAGGTGTGCAATACTCAGAGACATGGCCAAGGTAAGAAAGGCTGAAAGACGACCACCACTGAACAAGACACACAAGCTGAAACGTCAAGACTGGGCCAAGAAATATCTCAAGACTGATTTTCTAAGGTTTTATGGACTGATGAAATGAGAGTGAGTCTTGATGGGCCAGATGGATGGGCCCGTGGCTGGATTGGTAAAGGGCAGAGAGCTCCAGTCCGACTCAGACGCCAGCAAGGTGGAGGTGGAGTACTGGTTTGGGCTGGTATCATCAAAGATGAGCTTGTGGGGCCTTTTCGGGTTGAGGATGGAGTCAAGCTCAACTCCCAGTCCTACTGCCAGTTCCTGGTAGACACCTTCTTCAAGCAGTGGTACAGGAAGAAGTCTGCATCCTTCAAGAAAAACATGATTTTCATGCAGGACAATGCTCCATCACACGCGTCCAAGTACTCCACAGCGTGGCTGGCAAGAAAGGGTATAAAAGAAGGAAATCTAATGACATGGCCTCCTTGTTCACCTGATCTGAACCCCATTGAGAACCTGTGGTCCATCATCAAATGTGAGATTTACAAGGAGGGAAAACAGTACACCTCTCTGAACAGTGTCTGGGAGGCTGTGGTTGCTGCTGCACGCAATGTTGATGGTGAACAGATCAAAACACTGGCAGAATCTATGGATGGCAGGCTTTTGAGTGTCCTTGCAAAGAAAGGTGGCTATATTGGTCACTGATTTGTTTTTGTTTTGTTTTTGAATGTCAGAAATTTATATTTGTGAATGTTGAGATGTTATATTGGTTTCACTGGTAATAATAAATAATTGAAATGGGTATATATTTGTTTTTTGTTAAGTTGCCTAATAATTATGCACAGTAATAGTCACCTGCACACACAGATATCCCCCTAACATAGCTAAAACTAAAAACAAACTAAAAACTACTTCCAAAAATATTCAGCTTTGATATTAATGAGTTTTTTGGGTTCATTGAGAACATGGTTGTTGTTCAATAATATAATTAATCCTCAAAAATACAACTTGCCTAATAATTCTGCACTCCCTGTATATGTAACTATACACCAATGTAGTCAGTATATGTGTATTGTGCCTACTGTGATGCATACATTCTGGTTTTGTCTATTCCTTTTACTTTCATTCCAAGGCATGGACCTTACTTACAGGGACACATACACACTGTTTATCTAATGTATGAATTTTGCCAATCAAGATGGATCTGAATGATTCTGTTTTATAAAGAAAATTATGGCCCTCACTATGACCCTGGCGGTGAGTGAGAAAGTGGCGGTAATACCACCAAAAGGCTGGCAGTAAGTACGGTAAGTACTGCCTAATTATGACCATGGCGGTGAGAACTCCTATAGACAGCCAATGTACCACACCAACTGACAGGGCAGAAACAACACTCACCACAGTGGTAGTCGTCAATTGCCAGGCGGGAGACAAAGTACCGCCCACCATATTTTGACCCTGCAAACCACCACCTTTTCTGGGGCAGAACCAACGCCATAAAAAGCATGGTGGAAACATATCACAGAAGAGAAAGCACTCACCTTTGGAGACACAGGGAAGAACAATGCCGCCATGGAACCCGAACTGCAAGTTTTCCTGATGGTCTTCTACGTTATGCTCCACCTGGAACACCAACGCCGACGAAGACGACGACGGTGAGTACAGCGGCCTAGCACACAATGGAGGGATGGAGGAAAACGAGAGTGACACACACTCGCACGACACACACCTGAGACACACACACCACTCACACAACGAGCTGCACACGAAAAACAATGTGTCCCCGAAAAATTGAAGAATAATGCAATGACAACAGGAATGGATGAAAGTGATTGTAATCAGATCAAATTCAAAATCAATAATTCGATTTGTCAAAGAAACAGATATGTACACATGTATCCAAAGGGACACTGCCCAGTCCAATGTTCAAAGGGTCCACATTGCCACAAGGCACAGTCTAAGGCCCAACTCTAATCCTGACCACATCCGCATAGTACACTGCAGGGGCATCAATTCGCAAATAGGCAGGCACCTCAGTGGGAGGGGGGCACCTCAGCCGGATGCCGGAACAAACCCACTGGTTCTGGACGGGGCAACATGCCCATTGCTCTGTCCTGGGGAGTGCAAGGCCACAGTCGCTCAGGTGGATGACTTTCCCACTGGTTCTGTAGGGGGCAACATGCCCATTGATCTGTCCTGAGGAGTGCAAGGCCACAGTCTCTCAGGTGGGTGACGTTCACATTGGTTCTGGAGGGGGCAACATGCCCATTGCTTTGTCCTGGGGAGTGCAAGGCCACAGTCTCTCAGGTGGGTGACTTGCCCATTGGTTCTAGAGGGGGGAATCGCACATCAGCCCCTGGAGGGTAGCCTACATGGTGTCCGCTGGCGGTGATGGCTGAAGTGTGGTGGTGGATGGAGGAGCTTCCTGGGCAGCCTCTGCACTGTCTGATGGCTGCAATGTGGTGGCAGATGGAGGAGCCTCCTGGTCAGCCTCTGCACTGTCTGATGGCTGCAGAGTATTGGTGGATGGAGGAGCCTCCTGGGCAGCCTCTGCACTGTATGATGGCTGCAATTCATCAGCTGGCAGTGGGGGCCCCCATGACAGCTGGTGGTGGTAGATGTGTTACCCTGACAGCCTCCGCTGGAGTAGAGGGCTTCGTCTCCTCCAGTACAAGGGGCATGGATCCCTTACCGTTCCTGGCAGGGGTGGATGGGCTCTTCCCCTTCTTTTTTGGTGGTGCAGGCTCCTTCCCCTTCTTTCCCGGTGGTGTAGGCTCCTTCCCCTTCTTTCCTGGTAGTGAAGACTCCTTCTTTCCTGGAGGTGCAGGCTCCTTCCCCTTCTTGCCTGGTGGTGCTGGCTCCTTCCCCTTCTTCGATGGAGGAGTGATATCCTTATCACCACGAGTAGGTGGTGCTATCACTGTCCCCGTGGACTGTGTGGCTGAGGTGCTGGGGTGTTTCCGTGGTACCCTGCTCATACGGGCAGGATGGGGGGAGGGGTAGGGAAGAGGGCAATTTGGAAAAGGAAAAGCTTTTTAGGGACGTTGGGGCGGGAGGGGGAGGAGTAATGGGAGTGGAGGTTGAGGGTGTGGTTGGAGGTGTATGTCTGCTGGACTTGGATGAAGGTGCATGGGTAGTATGCTGATGTGAGGTGGATGGCTGTTGGGTGTGTGAGTGCTTGAGTTTGTGTTCTTTGGGGGGACAGACACAGTGAGAGAGGACAGAGGGGACACGTTCATGGCTGTTGTGGAGGTGTCTGTCAGTGAGCTGTGTGTCCTGCTTGGTGGGGTAATGCTGGTAGTGGATATTGATGTAGTGCATGCCGGTGTGACTGTGGACATGACTGGGAGGGAGGTGGATGAGGAGGAGGGGAGACAGTGGAAGCAGCGGATGTTGTTTTCTCTGCAACTGTATGTTGTTTGCGCAAGTGCTTGTGGGATGAAGGGTGCTGCTTGTGTTTGCCTTTGACACTCTTGGGTGTTGTCTTGTGTGCATGCTCATCTGTATGTGTGCTTGGGATGGGTTGGGGTTGAGGAGAATGGGATTGGGAAGTGGGAGTTGGAGGGGGGATGGTAGAAACAGGGACAATGGCTGCCATCAGGGAGGAGGCCAGAGCCTGAATATATATCTGTTGGGCCGCCAATCCACTGTAGATGTCCTCCAGGAATGCATTGCATTGCTGCATCTGGGATGCCAGCCCCTGGATGGCATTCACAATGGTTGATTGCCCTATGGGATGGATCCCAGGAGGTCAACAGCCTCCTCACTCAGGGCAGCAGGGCTCACTAGGGCAGGGCCTGAGGTGCCTGAGGCGAAGGAGATGCCCACTCTCCTGGGTGAGAGGGCACAGGAAACTCGCTGAGGGGCTGCTAGGAGGGCGGTGCTTTTATGGGAGGTGGCGGATGTACCTGCAGCTGGAGTGGTCACAGAGGTATCCAGCTTCCATCAGAGGAGGTATCTCAGTCTGTGTTGTCTCCTACTGTCTCAGCCGTGGTGCTCCCCTCGTCCTCCGTCCCACTGGTAACCTCAGCGTCCGTGGATTCTGCCTCCTGGATCATGTGGGATGCAGCTTCCTCTATCGACGGTGTCCCTGCTCCTCCGCCAGATGATGCTAATGCACATAATGGCAGGATGACAAAAGAAGAAAGGAGGGGAGAGAGACAAAGGATACACTGAATGAATGACTGCACCAACACCGCAGTTGGCATACACATCACCATCACACACAGGGAACAAGCTTAAGCACTATGCATTGCACTTCCAGAGATATGGCTAGTCACTAAGGCAAGATGAGGACAACACACCACCAACTGCAGCACTCCTGAGACCCACGATACCCTGCCTGAAATGGACTGCTAACAAGGTAGGTTACCTGTATTTGCCATACACCCATTACCCTTCAGATGACCCATGCTGCAATGTCTGGCCTGACCTTAGGGGCATCCACTGACACACGTCCACCACCCGGGTACCATCACACCAGGCAAAATATGTATTGATCCAACTGTACTCACCCCCTTGTGGCTGCTGTGAGGCCCTCAAGCGCCCATCCAGCTCAGGGTAGGCCACCACCAGTATGCGGGCCATCAGGGGGGTCAGGGTCCGACGGGCACCCCTTCCTCGTTGGGAGGCCATCCCCAGTTGGGCCTCCGTGGTCTTTCGTGCCCAGCGACTGAGGTCATCCCACCGTTCCCGGCAGTGGGCGCTCCGCCTGCCATAGACCCTCAGGGTCTGCACGTCCTTGGCGATGGCACACCATAATCTTTTCTTTTGAAGGGCGCTGACATGCAGAGACAATATAGAAAGTAGAACACCATTAAACAAACAGTCCAGCCCATCACAAAAATGGCCCACCATACCCGTTTCCATCACAATTGGCACACGCGTAGCCCAGCGCACAACATGTACACCGTCAAAAGACAACTTCTCCATCCCCCAACCACCCTTACACAATGCTTGCACACACATCTCCATGCATCCTTGCCACAAGCATTGTGGCCAACCTGTACTCACCTGTTGGTCTGGAGGCCCATACAGCTGTCGGTACTGGGGTAGGACCCCATCCACCAGTCACTCCAACCCCTCCGAAGTGAAGGCAGGGGTCCTTTCCCTGGTCACATAGGCCATGGTAGGTTCTAGACACAGGTCACAGCAGCACACGCAGTGTAGGTCTTCTCATGTTGAAGGTCAGGAAACAAGTGAGGATTGAGTTAGAAAATGGCGGTCACGTCCGCGGTGGTGTACACCATCACCGCTGGCACAGATTCCGATTGGGCACTGTACTCCATAGAGCCCCATCTTATACAATGAGGAATTGCACGGTGGTACAAGTCCGTCTTCTGCCACGACGCCCAACGTTGACGGAGTTACCTCACTTCCACCTGTCCTTCCATTCAGGACAGGCTGTCTCTATTTCGAGGGGGAACAGGCATATCGACATAAACTGCATCACAGCCTAGATTAGCACATACCTCGCCATTGACACTGTCCAAGTACATAAGTGCACCATGTGGACTGATGTTGTGGTTTAGTTGTTTAATTGTGACAGCCTACTCACTCTTGTGTCCCCTAGATACCTACCACTGCGGATGAATAGGAGGTGAAGACATACCCCCCTTGTTCAGATCCCTGGTGTACTTAGCTACACTGGAAGACATGCACATTACACTCACCTATAGACTGGACAGGGCCACAATCACAGAGCTGAGTGCCCAGTTGGACCCTGACCTGATCTCATCTATCCGTCATCCGACTGGACTCCCCCATCTTGTGCAAGTGCTATCAGTGCTCCATTTCCTGAAGACAGGTTCTTTCCAAGTGATAGTGGGATTGGCAGCAGGAATGTCACAGCCAATGTTCTCAATCGTGCTGGCAAGAGTGTTGTCTGCTCTGGTAAAACACATGTGCAGCTACATAGCTTTGTCCCAGGTGGAAGATTTGGCTACTGTAAAGGCCGGATTCTATGCAATGGGACATATCCACACTATTATTGGGGGATATCAAAAGAGATTTGTGGCAGTGTATGGACGGTGCGCACATCCAAGGTTTCTATTGTCCTGAATGTTGGAAGTTCATGATGGTGTGTCTAATTAGACAGAAGGAAATGCTCAAGTGGTAGTGCACCCAGCCACAGGGTGCGGTAAACTATCACCTGAAGGTCACAGTCCATGTAAGAGAAGAAAACACCACGGCACATCCCAGGATCAAGGTGAGAAAATGTTAATCATTGGTGTTAAATCAGGGTGGAAATCCTCTGATATCATGAAATGCCCTGGATACGTAGTATGAAAGCACTGTACAATTTTCATGTTTGTGAAAAAACAGCCGACACGTGTTTCGTCATCCTTGACTTTTTCAAGGCTGTAAGTATATACAAATAGGATGTATCAGTCACAGAGCTTAATAATACATTGAAATCAGAGTGGATTTTTGCGTTGGAGACGTGAAACAACATTGGAAGTAATGGATAGAAGCGAGAAGCCCAGTGTCCTAGGATAGTGTGTAGAAGAAATTTTGAGAGTAAAGGTGAGGACGATGCCTACATCAGCCAATGTGTTGATAGACTAGTAATATAGCAGTGGGTGGCAGGACAGGAAAGAGCATACTAGTGCTCTTGTGCAAAGGAGAAAAGTGGCAGGACACAGAAAAACCATGCAAAAAACCATTTAGTGACTGCAAAAGACACTATTAACTGTGGTGTACCAGATGATTAATGATCTTCACCAGTGCGGTAAAGTGGATATAAGAAAAAGGAAGAATGTACAACTAGAAATGGTATGTTTAGGCGGGAAAAATATAAGTGCATACCTTGTAGTATACGAACTAAATGGTTAATCTTGATACAATTCTAAGAAATCTGAACCGTACAGCATAGTGTACAAGTTGTAGTATAAATGTAGTTCAATGCCCGAGACCATGGTAAGTCTGAAAACAAGGAGGAAAAAATATAAATGCGGTGAGCTAGAAAAATGCCAGACGAAGTGCAATATCGTATAAGGTCACAAGTCCAAAAAATTTGTTTTCACACGCCGTTAGGGGTGAAATAGAACTGGAAAAAGTCTTATCGCGAACAGTTTGTAGAATATAAAAGGGAGAAGGGGGGTGTGATCGAGTGGCGGAAACTGCTGGCGTCCCGCTGCCCATTAATAGCAAAAAAAAGTAATGTAATTGAAAATATTCGATGCGGACGTGCGATCTGGGGACTAGAGAACTTCTAAAGAACCCGTTAGCCTTTTGCGCTGGTTTGGAGGAGAAAAAGACTTGACAAATATTTATATCACAGTGGACTACAAAATTATAAGAAAAAATAAATGAAAAATATACATGAAAATGTATCGGGCGGGGTGCAGAATGGATATTGGTAAACGGTCACAGGGACAAATATAAGACCTGCATGTCATTGGGGATGAGAATAGGACTAAGGAAATCTCCTTTAGGAGCGCTCTGTTGAAAATAACAACGCCCAGTCTCGGTTTCCACTATAAACATCCGGTTCCTTCGCTGACGAACGTCTCTGGGACGACGCCATACACACACGGCTTACACACATCAGGGACACCTTGAAGGTAAGAATTGCCTGCTTAGTTCGTTTCCGTCTAATCCGCTGACGAGTTCAACTGGTTTTCACTTTCCCTCCTCCCTAGGGCTCACGTCCCTTAAATTTATGATTTTAGTTTTTCTCCCATTTTTGTTCAACCACCTCGTCTCCGCTCCTAAGGGCATTCGGACGCTTTGGGAGCCCGCCGCTCGATTGCACTCTGTTTTATTTTATTTTAGTCCTATTCTCATCCCCAATGACATGCAGGTCTTATATTTGTCCCTGTGACCGTTTACCAATATCCATTCTGCACCCCGCCCGATACATTTTCATGTATATTTTTCATTTATTTTTTCTTATAATTTTGTAGTCCACCGTGATATAAATTATTGTCAAGTCTTTTTCTCCTCCAAACCCGCGGAAAAGGCTAAAGGGTTCTTTAGAAGTTCTCTAGTCCCCAGATCGCATGTCCGCATTGAATATTTTCAATTACATTACTTTTTTTCGCTATTAATGGGCAGCGGGACGCCAGCAGTTTCCGCCACTCGATCACACCCCCCTTCTCCCTTTTATATTCTACAGACTGTTCGCGATAAGACTTTTTCCAGTTCTATTTCGCCCCTAACGGCGTGTGAACACCACATTTTTGGACTTGTGACCTTATACGATATTGCACTTCGTCTGGCATTTTTCTAGCTCACCGCATTTATATTTTTTCCTCCTTGTTTTCAGACTTACCATGGTCTCGGGCATTGAACTACATTTATACTACAACTTGTACACTATGCTGTACGGTTCAGATTTCTTGGAATTGTATCAAGATTAACCATTTAGTTCGTATACCAAAAGGTATGCACTTATATTTTTCCCGCCTAAACATACCATTTCTAGTTGTACATTCTTCCTTTTTCTTATATCCACTTTACCGCACTGGTGAAGATCATTAATCATCTGGTACACCACAGATAATAGTGTCTTTTGCAGTCACTAAATGTTTTTTTGCATGGTTTTTCTGTGTCCTGCCACTTTTCTCCTTTGCACAAGAGCACTAGTATGCTCTTTCCCGTCCTGCCACCCACTGCTATATTACTAGTCTATCAACACATTGGCTGATGTAGGCATCGTCCTCACCTTTACTCTCAAAATTTCTTGTACACACTATCCTAGGACACTGGGCTTCTCGTTTCTATCCATTACTTCCAATGTTGTTTCATGTCTCCAACGCAAAAATCCACTCTGATTTCTATGTATTATTAAGCTCTGTGACTGATACATTCCTATTTGTATATACTTACAGCCTTGAAAAAGTCAAGGATGACGAAACACGTGTCGGCTGTTTTTTCACAAACATGAAAATTGTACAGTGCTTTCATACTACGTATCCAGTGCATTTCATGATATCAGAGGATTTCCACCCTGATTTAACACCAATGAATAAAATGTTCTCACCTTGATCCCGGGATGTGCCGTGGTGTTTTCTACTATTATTGGGGGATTGACGGGACACATATTGAGTTTGTCCCCCCGCTAGAATGAACAGGTGTACAGGAATCGTAAGCGTTTTTACTCCATGAATGTGCAGATGGTTTGCCTGGTGGACCAATACATCTCCCAAGTCAATGCTAAGTATCCTGGGTCGGTGCATGATGCCTTTGTCCTGAGGAATAGCAGCATCCCAAATGTAATGGCCCATCTACAGAGGCACAGGGTGTGCCTAATAGGTGAGCCTTGGTCCCCACCCAGTGTATGTTAGTGTATGCCTCTGGTATTAACCTCATAGGATAGTGTGTGGCTAAAGGTTGGCCCTCAATACCTGCAGGTGACTCTGGCTACCCAAACCTATAGTGGCTGCTGTCCCAAGTGAGGAATGCCAGGACAAGGGCTGAAGAACGTTATAATGAGGCACATGGGTGAACCAGACGGATCATCGAGAGAACCTTCGGCCTCCTGAAGGCCAGGTTCACATTCCTCCATATCACAGGTGCTACTCACCCGAGAAGGTCTGCCAGATAGCAGTGGCATGCTGCATGTTGCACAACCTGGCCTTCAGACGCCATGTACCTTTTCTGCAGGAGGAAAAGACTGGGGATTACTCTGTGGCTTCAGTAGACCCTGATGACAATGATGATGAAGAGGCTGAAGATGAGGATGAGGACAACAGAACCACAGTTATCCGTCAGTACTTCCAATGACACACAGGTGAGACAGTGCAACTTCACATTTCTATGACTATTGGTGTATTCTGTGTGGCTGTAGCATGATGGCATTACTCACTGTGTACCTCTACTTACTATCACCTACGGATGATCACTTTACAGATGTTGGTGCAATGACAACTGTGTACTGATGTGCTGACTACAGCCAGCTACAAGTCATTATTTCTATGCTCTCACACTGTACAGTTTATTTGCAACGGATGTAACTGTTTCCATTAATACTCTGTTTCAACACATGACATACAAGTATTTGAGTTGTGTTCAATGGTGGTTACTGTAGTGCTAAGAAATTGAGGGGAAAGTGCAATAGAATGGGGTGATGATGGAGGAAAGTCCAGGGTATTGTTCCAGTCTGTTTGTAGCACAGGTGCAGTGTCCAAGTGGCCATAGGAAGGGGAGCAAAGGCAGTTCAAGGTGGACAATGTGACAGGGTGGGACACAAGGGGGACAATCAGGAGAGTCTAATTTCCTGACGGTTGCCTTGGCAACTGTTTCTGGCTTCTGTTTGGGTCACAGGGTATGTTTGTGGGGTGGTTTACCTTCTGCAGCGAGAGGGGTGCTGGTGGCCTGTGGGTCCTGTGGCAGGGCCTACTGGCCACTAGCGGCAGCGGAAGTGGAGGGCTGTTCAGTTGACTGGCTAGTGGTAGGGGCCTGCTGGTATGCTGTTACCTCCCTCATGGTGTTGGCCATGTCTGCCAGCACCCCTGCTTTGGAGATTAGGGTGGTGTTGATGGCCTGCAAGACCTCCCTGATCCCCTGATACTGTCCTTTCTGAAGCTGCCTGTTCTCCTGCACATTGTCAAGGATCTGGCCCATCATGTCCTGGGAATGTTGGTGAGCTCCCATGATCTCACAGAGTGCCTCCTGGAGAGTCGTTTCCCTGGTCCTGTCCTCCAGCTGGTGCACAGCAGTCCTCCCAGTGTCCCTGTTGGCCTGTGTCCCCTGAATGGTGTACCCTCTGCCACTGACCCCAGGTCCCTGATTGTCTTGGGTATGAGGTGTGGCCTGGGGTCCCTGTACAGTTGGGCACACTGCTGATTAACGTGTCCTGGGGACAGAGGTGTGGGTACGCTGGGTGGGTGCTGTGGTGTTAGATCATGATGGGGGAGGCTCTGTGGTGGTCTGTGAGTGGGCTTGGGTAACCGACTGTCCAGTGGTCCCTGATGGGCCAGGTAGGTCATCCAGATCCTGAATTCCAGAGTTACTGTGGCACCTCCTCTCCACTGACATTGGATGGGGCACCTGTTATGCTTCATGTGTGAGACATATTGTACATCCCTGGATTCCCCTCTATCGTTGGAGTTGCCCTGACATCTTTTGCTTGTGTATGGTGATGTATTGTGTGATTATTAGTTTCCCTATGCTGTGCATGCTTTAGGGTGTCCATGCACAGCTGGGAGGGGTGTCCATGCATTTGTATAGCATGCAGGGCCTGGCATTGTGGTTAGTCATATATGTAGGTGCAGTGTGTCGGATGGAGTGGAGTGAAGGGAGTGAGGGTGAGGGGGTGTGATGGCATGCAGGTATGGGGGGTGATAAGTGTTAAATGTTGACTTACCAGTGTCCAGTCCTCCGGCTACTCCAGCGAGTCCCTCAAGATGCAGTATTGCCAGTACCTGCTCCTCCCATGCTGTGAACTGTGGGGGAGGAGGTGGGGGTCCACCGCCATTCCTCTGTACGGCGAGCTGGTGCCTTGCTGCTATGGAACATACCTTCCCCACAGGTCATTCCACTTTTTCCTGATGCAATCCCTTGTTCTCGGGTGGTGTCCCACGGCGTTGACCTTGTCCATGATTCTCTGCCATTGCTCCATCTTCCTTGCAATGAGTATATGTTGTACCTGTGCTCCAAACAGCTGTGGCTCTACCCTGACAATTTTCTCCACCATGACCCTTAATTCCTCATCAGTGAAATGGGGGTGCCTTTGTGGTGCCATGGGTGTTGTGTTGTGTGTGTTGGTGAGAGTGTGTTGAGTAATGTGGTAGGGTGTGTGATGTGGAGTGCGTTAGGGATGTATGGGTGTAAGTGTTGTGTGTCTAGTTGTCTTTGTGGTCTTGGTGTCAGTCTGGTGGCTATGATTTGTAATCGTAAAGGGTTGTGGGTAATGTGGGTGTTTTATAGTGGTGTGGGTGTGGTGTGTGTATGGGTGTCAGGTGTGTGTTTTTTGTATTGGCAATGTGGTGTTGTTTTGTATGTGGGTGTCCATTCTGAGCTCGGCGGTTTGTACCGCCAATGGTTTACCACAGTTGAATGTCCGCTGTCGTGATTCGTGGGTCATAATGTGGTGGGCATTGTTTTGTTGGCGTAACGGTATGGGTTTTGGGACCGCTAGTTTAGCACTGACCTTTGGGCTGGCGGATTTGTGAATGTGGCTGTATTCTGTCGGATTGGTGTGTGTGTATCATAATATGGTGAACGGATATTCGCCACCACAGCGGTATGTTGGTGGCCGTCAGCGTGGCGGTAGGTGGCATTTACCGCAAATGTCATAATGAGGGCCTACGTCTCCAAGCTTACCATCATGAATATGTTTAAGATTGGAAGATACAACATTGTATCAATATGGACATTTGTTAACTTGTATTATGATGCTGCCAAGCTCTTTATATATGACTATATACCACTGACACTTAGTTTGTTTTGCTTTTAGGCTTGTATTTACCAAAAACAAAACTGTTTCTATTCAGCAATATAATAAGGTGAATGAAAAAAATCTATATTTTTTAACAATGCACACACTTAAAATGAGTTACTTAATGGTGTCTTACTTTATAAGTCTTTTCAGTGCTACTTGTATTCCTGACTAGTGGCCCAGGGGCCTGTATTTGTGAAGAGAACCACCATCACTATTTACAATTACAATATGGCTGCAGAGGACACTTTCTGTAATTCCTCTTTTTATGTCCATTATCACATGCACATTTAAATGGGAGGCTTCATGGCGTTGCGTGCCTACCATAGACGCAGACGCGAGGGATATAGGACACAAACAGGCAATCCACTTCCTTAAAGGAACATTACTTCAATATCAATACGCTTTATGCTGTGCGGCAAGATGGCGGCCGGAGCGGCTGGAGCGGCAGAGCACTCCCTGGTATCATAACAAAGTGGCTGAGGTTCACTGCAGCTGACCCGGAGAAGCGCCCTGTTCTTATCTTGGCAGGTGACGAGAAGGTCCACTGGTGAGATTGAGAAAAGCTTTGGAACAATTCTTGAAACTCTGCCTATCAGTGTTATGATTTTATAGCATTATAGACTGTCCTACAACAGAGGAAAGACTGCGCTGCCTATTGCTGGGGGGGGACTGAAATCACGCACTCAACTCATCTATAACAAACCACAGCAAATGTAACTTTAGATCTCAATCAGATTGCCCTTCTAATTGCCCTTTCAATTACCAAGAGTTTCCAAGAGTTAGAGGCTCCTCAAGAGTTGAGACTATTCCTGATTGCATTTTAAATTGTGTAGTAGGCTGGCCT
The DNA here is from genome assembly GCF_031143425.1 of Pleurodeles waltl. Taxonomy (NCBI): domain Eukaryota; kingdom Metazoa; phylum Chordata; class Amphibia; order Caudata; family Salamandridae; genus Pleurodeles; species Pleurodeles waltl. The sequence continues at coordinate 267,742,291 of NC_090440.1, forward strand.
GGTTTGTACTGGGTACCTTGGGTACTTACACCTTACACCAGGTCCAGTTATCCCTTATTAGTGAAATATAGTAGTGTTCTAGCAGCTTAGGCTGATAGACGTAGCTATAGCAGAGCAGCTTAGGCTGAACTAGGAGACATGCAAAGCTCCTGCAATACCACTAATAGTTACACAGAACTTATACACAAGTAAAGACAACACTCTGTTACCAAAAATAAAGGTAGTTTATTTAGGTGACACAAGGCCAAAAATATCTTAGAGGCAATACTCCTTCTGGAGGTAAGTATTATACACAATATATACACTAGACGCCAAAATAAGGTAAGTAATTAGACATAGGATAGTGCAAACAACAGGAAATGCTATAGAATTCAATGGGAGAAAAATAGGTCTAGTGGCAACACAAACCATATACTAAGAAAGTGGAATGCGAACAACAAATTCTTCCCTAGACACGTGTAGTGTGTAGAGAATCGCTGGGAGAGTAAGAATACAGTAAAGGTAAGTAAATTACCCCACCCCAGAGCTCAGGAAAGAAGGAGTACAGCACTACAAGTTTCCTTAGCAGACACTACAAGTCATGATTAGAGTTCTTGCAAGAATCGAGCAAGACTGCAAACAACAAATGGTGGATTTCTGTACCTGAAGACCTGCGAAGGAAGGAGACCAAGTCCAGAAGTCGGAAGAAGTTCCGGGAAGGACAGGAGCCCCTGCCAACCCAGAAGAGGGTGCAAAAGAAAACTGCAGAAATGCACCAAAGGAAGATGGCAGCAGGTTGCTGCATGATGCACTGGATGTCCCACGAAGAAAAGTTGGATGCAGGTGAGTTTTGCCACTGAATTCGCCCAATAAGCCTTGGTTCCGGCAAAGGTGTGTTTTGTGTCAATGTGGCGCTGTCAGGTCCCACAAGAGACCTGGGGGCCTCAACACTGCGTGAGGAGGAAGAGGGGGCTTTCAGCACTTCAGAGAGCCCTCAGAAGATCAGACAGTACCCACGGGAGTCCCAGGATATAGGTACAAAGGAGGTGCAAAGTGCGGTTGGTGCAGCACTACAAAAGAAGGTCCCACGCCGCCAGAGGACAACTCAGTGAGTTTAGCATCACAGGATAGAGTGCTGGGGACCTGGGCCAGGCTGTGCATGATGACATTTTGCAAATAGTGCAAAGAGGCCTCAGGAGGTGAAGAAGACGCAGTGCACAGGGGTACTGTCGTACTCTGGGAAGGCAAGGTCTTGCCTTCTCCAAATTGGGACAGCATATCCTCGGGACAGTCTGTGTCAAAGGGTGTCCACCCTCTTTGTTCCAAGGAGCACGCTTGTTGCCAGGAGAGGAGTCAAAGAGAACCAGTCATCGACTTAGAAGGTGCCTGCTTGAGCAGGGAAGTGACTCCGTCACTCCACGGGAGATCTCTTCAGTCCTTCTGGTGCTGGGTGAAGACAGGGAGTCCCCCAGAGCGTGCACACCATGGAAACTGTTGCAGTTGCTGGCTGGAGCTGAAGTTGCAGAGGAAAAGTAGCCCTTCTGGATACTTTGTTGCTGTTACAGCGGTTCCTGGAGCAGTCTGCAGTCGATCCGAGGTCAGAGGATGAAGTAGTATTTGCAGAGGATTCCTGATGGAAACTTGCAAGCAGAATCTGAAGAGAAACCCACAGGAAAGACCCTAAATAGCCCTGAGAGGGGGATTGGCTTCCTTAGCAGGTATGGACCTATCAGGAGGGGTCTCTGACATCATCTGCTGACACTGGCTACTCAGAGGCCTCCAGAGTGTCACCACACATTGGAAAACAAGATGGCTGAAGTCTGGGACACATTGGAGGAGCTCTGGGCACTACCCCTGGGGTGGTGATGAACAGGGGTGTGGTCACTCCCCTTTCCTTTGTCCAGGTTCGTGCCAGAGCAGGGTCTGGGGGTCTCTGAACTGGTGTAGACTGGCTTGTGCAAGGAGGGCACCATCTGTCCCCTTCAAAGCATTTCCTGAAGCTTGGGGAGACTACCCCTCCCCAGCCTGTAACAACTATTTCCAAAGGGAGAGGGTGTAACACCCTCCTTTCACAGGAAATGCTTTGTTCTGCCTTCCTGGGACTGAGCTGCTCAGACCCCAGGAGGGCATAACCCTGTCTGTCAGGTGGCAGCAGCTGTAGCTGCATTGCAAGACTCAGAGAGCTGGTTTGGCAGTACTGGGGGTCCATGGTGGAGCCCCCAGAATGCATGGAATTGGCTCCCCAATGCCAGTTTTGGAATGGGGGGACAATTCCATGATCTTAGACACCTTACATGACCATATTCAGAGTTCCCATTGTATTGTATTGACCTATATGTAGTGCACACGTATAATGGTGCCCCCGCCCTCACAAACTCCCGGGAATTGGCCCTGAACTATGTGGGGGTACCTTTGCTAGTTCAAGGGTGCCCTCACACTTAGTAACTTTGCACCTAACCTTTAGTAAATGACAGTTAGACATATAGGTGACTTATAAGTTACTTATGTGCAGTTAAAATGGCTGTGAATAGTGTGTGCACTATTTCACGCAGACTGCAATGGCAGGACTGTGGAAGGGTTTGTCTGAGCTTCTTATGGGTAGCAAAAGAAATGCTGCAGCCCATAAGGATCTCTTGGAACCGCAATGCCCTGGGTACCTAGGTACCATATACAAGGGACTTATAAGGGGGGGTCAAGTGTGCCAATTGAAATTGGTAAATGAAGTCACTAGCCTATAGTGACAAATTTAAAAGCAGAGAGAGCATAAGCACTGAGGTTCTAGTTAGCAGAGCCTCAGTGACACAGTTAAGCACTACTGACAACACACACATTAGGCCACAAACTATGAGCATTGGGGTCCTGGCTATCAGGATCTCAGTGAGACAGGCAAAACAAACTGACATATATGGTTTTCACTATGAGTGCTGGGGTCCTGGCTAGCAGAATCCCAGTGACACAGTAAAAACACACTGACACACACTCACAAACAGGCCAAACGTGGGGGAACCATGCTAGAAAGAGGCTACTTTTTCACATATTGTATCTGTGATACTTAGAGCCCATATAAAGATGAGAAGCAAGGGGAAGGTAGTAACCTCCCAGGACAGTCCTAAAACTAACAATACACTTGATGGCTTTCTACAAAGAGCTTTGGAGCCATAGAAAAGGAGATTGAATCTGCTGAGTGATGTCTATCGATGACAGCTTCCTCAGTTGCCATTTCCCTGCCACCTCCACCACCCCTATTGCCACAAACACCTCAATTAGTCCCGTAAATCAATCAACAGAGAGTCATGCAAGACAGTTGTCAAGAGACACCAGACACATGCCTAACTGGTTTATCTAGGGCAGAAACTCTGCTGGTTTCACTGGGCACTCTGGGTGGTGTATCAGATTTTGAGATTCCAGCAGTAAAAGGCAAAAGAAAAAAAGGCAACATTTCCCTAAAGAACATGCACTGTGGGCCCCAACAGCTCTAGAACCGAAAGTGGCACGAGTGAGAGACTTCAGGAGGCTCCTGGTGATTTAATCACTTCAGTGACTGAGCACACACATAATGGAGGAGTTAACCAAAAGACTGGCTTCTATAAAGAACCGCCTAATAGCCATTGAAGAGGAACTGGGGTGGGGGATGCCCAATTATGCATGTCTAATGATTTATTGTGCAAAACCTCCTCCCTTCAATCTCAACCCTGGAGCAACCCTCCATTGTTGGGAACAGAATATGAGTCTCCATTACATAAAGAGGAAACCCCAGCGCATCTTAGAGTATGTCACAATTACGCCCGCAAAAGTGTTTCTTCTGGA